>NC_056750.1:859154421-859241921 GCF_019279795.1 Protopterus annectens
TGCAGCTGTCCCTTCTTTGACATGTTCACAGCTGTATTGTGTGGCTATTTTATATTTTTGCATCACATTTTTAGTCCATTTTTCATAAAATTGTGTTTTTATGGCAAATTAGTAGCAAATCATTAAAGACTGAAGTTAGAAAATAATGACAGACATTTGTGTTTCAGATTTCATACCCTTCAGAAATTCATACTAAAGCAAGACCTACTACTCTCTATTACCTTTCTAAGTTTATAAGAGCAGTATTTAAAATTGTCCTTATTTTGGGCCTTGTCCCACTTCTATGTATGGCTTTGTCCAGATTTCTTGCTCTGAAGTTGAGAGGTATGACAAATGTGTCAGGGCCATTACAGTCAGCCAGAGGCATTTCAAATTGTGACATAATTGTTGCACCCCACTGCCTCATGTAGTGTGACTCTGGATGTGTCCAAGCAAGGCAAGGAGTAGTTATGCAGTGTAAATGTGCAGAGTATCCCCCCATCCAAGGTAGACACAAGTACTACAGTGGCTTTTCATCTGTCCTTGATTTTGCAGAATGGTCTGGTTTGTCATATTTTTGTACTGTTGATTTATGCTTATTACTCAAAGTGCCTGTTGCTCTGTGTTTAAGTAGCAATGCTTTAATGACCATCGGGTAAGCTTGTCTGAGATCGTAAGATGCAAGTAAGCTTTAATAAGCATACTGTTAAAGAAATGCCAACATTGAAAGCCTTTCTGCTGTTGCCATGCAGAGAATACTTAACTAGATAATGTATAAGCCTTTGGTATTGAAATGCATATGACAGTATTTGTAATAAAGGACAGGATTACATTATTTTAAGAAGCTCATACACTTGTTGGAGACTTCCATTCATCTCTGCAGGCTTTACCCGTAAACTAAACAGAATGCCAATCATGTGTGGTCCATAACCTGTACAGTAATCCTTATCTTGAGCTTGTTTCTTGTTTGCTTTTCATTTTTTACTTTGATCATGTTTTCCCCATGAAACAAGTAGATAGTTATCAGGCAGCAAGTCTTTTTTGGATAAGAAACATTTTTACAAGTGGGGGCATCACAGAGATTTCTGCTTTCAGCGTGTTACTTGGTACTTTAATAAAGCTAAATATAAATTATAATTAGAACTGCAGTGCAAGGAGAAGTGGTTTGAGTGGAGTGCTACTTGTTTTTCTTATACTTGATTTTGACTAGCATTCCAATAATGTATTTAAAAAGTAATTTATTTTTTCATGCCTCACAACCTTTTTGTCTCCATCTAGATATTAAGTAAGCTGTCATGCAGCCAATGCATTGAAATATTTTTATTCTTCTGCACTTCATTTTGTCTTGATTGGACTCTCATAATGACGGTTTGGCACCCAGGGCAGCATATTTAATTAAAATTAGTTTTTGTGGTTTTGAGCATAGCTCCTCCCCTTTCTAGTTGGTCACACCCCTTCCCATTGACCCCACACATTCAGCTGTCTCCTGCAGCCCCCCTTTGATTTGAAGTCACTAGCCGCCACTGATATATATATATATATATATATATATATATACACACACACACAGAGCTCTCCTGGGTGGTCTCAAATTTTTGGCCCCTCTGAGGAACTGCTTGAGCAGTGGATGAAAGAAGAGGGGAGGTTCCGTGTTATAATGAGCTGAAATGGCTGAGGCATGGATTTTGAGGAAAGAGACAGGCCCTTGTGAAGCATCTCAGTTAAGTATTGTAAAATCTGAGGTAAATTGTGTGCTGCTGTGTTCATCCCTTGAGATTGGTTCCAGGCACAGAATCTTTTCCATTTTTCAGCATAAGATTTTCTAGTACTAGGTCTCCTTGCCTCTAAAATGATATCCATCACAGGTTTGCTGAGGGATGGTAAAGGAGAGATTAAGTAATTAGCTAGGCTGTAAGGTTCAGTGTTAGAAGCTAAGGGTGCAGAATCTGGTTCTCCTGCTGAGACAGCGGGGAAGGAGTCTGAGGCAGGTGCCATGGAGATAACTGTGACACACTGCGCAGGAGGGGGTACCAGTGTTTGCTCCACCAGTCTGGAGTAATCAAAACCATCCTTGGTTTCTCCTGTTTGATTTTTAGTAGTACTTTGGAGAGCAGAGGCAGAGGGGGGAAGGCATAGACTGATAGGTTTTTCCAGCTGAAGGACAGAGCATCCACTTTCCAGGCTTGTTTGTGGGGAGTCCTTGTGCAAAATTTGTCCAATTAGTAGTTCTGGGGAGAGGCAAACAGGTCTATATCTGGGCACCCCCATCTGCTTGTCAACATGTTGAAAATCCTTGGTTCCAGTTTCCAATCTTGTGGGTCCATGAGGTTTCTGCTTAGTCCGTCTGCCAGTGTATTTAATTTTCTTGGCAGGAATTTAGCTTGTAAGTGCACTTGGTAGCTCAAGGCTGTGTTCCACAATGCCATGGCTAGTCTGCAGAGGGGGTAAGAATGTGTACCCCCCCCTGCTTGTTTATGTACTACATAACAGTGGGGTTGTCTTTTACCATTAGTTTTCCTGGAAGAATGTGGTCCTTGAAGGCCGTCAGATCATTCTGTACAGCTAACATTTCATTTTGATTTATATGCAGGTGCATTTGACTTGGGTTCCATTTGCCCTGAATGCACTTCCCTGCCAGGTGAGCCCCACATGCATAGTCTGATGTGTCTGTTGTTAGGGTTTGGGCGGCAGGGGGTGGTGTGAAAGGTAGTCCCTTGTTTTGGTGGCAGACCTCTGCCCACCAAAGGAACTCTAGGTGTAGGCAAGGTATGACAGGAATCATTGTTTCCAGGTCTTGAGAATGTTGACACCATAGGCTTTTTAGATACCACTGTAGTTTCCTCATATGGGCTTGCATATGGAATTAGAAGAATACAGGAGGCCATGAACCCCAAGGCTTGCAGTATTTGTCTTGCAGATAGCAGGGTTTTTGTGGCCACTTGTTTGAAGCAGGTTGTCAAATGAATTTGTTTCTGGGAAGTTGTATTCAAGCTTGCTCCCAGGAATATAATTTGTTGACAGGGTACCAAGGTGTGATTTATTTTCATTTATGGTGTACCCCAGACAAGTTAGAATCCTTTGTACAAAGACCAGATGATTCAGAAGTATGTCCTGGCTTTCTGCCTGAATTAGACAATTGTCCAGGTATGGGTATATTTAAATATTTCTTTGCCTGCAAAATGCAGTAACTGGAGCTAGGCACTTTGTGAATACCCTGGGAGCAGTGGATAAGCCAAAGAGCAGTGCAGAGAACTGATAGTGCGTGTAGCCTGCTTTGAAGCGTAGGTATCTTCTGCAAGATTCCTGATTGGGATGTGTAGGTATGCTTCTTTTAAATCTAGTGTTGCCAACCAGGCATCTTTGCCTAGCATAGGAAGTAATTGGTGAAGAGTCAGCATCTTGAATTTTGGAATCTCCAAAAAGGTGTTTAGAGTAGACAGATTCAGGATGGGATGCCATGAATTGTCTTTTCTGGGTACCAGGAAAAGTCTTGAGTAGAAACCTTGCCCCTTTTCCTCTTCTGGTACCAGTTTAATAGCTCCCATGCTTAAAAGAGAAAGTACTTGTTTTTGGGCCTCTGCCCCCTGATTTTGGGGTAGGTCCAGCCACCCACTTGATGTTAGCAACGTTTGGAAATGAAATCTGTATCCCTGGGGCACTATATTTAAAACCCATTTGTCCTGCGTAATGAGTTCCCAATTCTTTGCATGAAGAGCAATCTTTCCCCCCAAAGGGGAAGTCAGTTGCTAAGTGCTTGAAAATTTTAAAAGGAAGTCATTTTGACAGTTTACCATAGGGGGGAGTCTTATTATTCCCAGATTTGTAAGTGAAGCCCCCCCCAATGCTTCAGTCTGTGTCCCCTGGGACTGAAACCTGGGGTTTTTGCTGTGTCTGGGTTTGGTTTGAGAAGACCTGGAAGGGGCTGGAAAGGACTAATTCTTAGAGGGCCAGTGCCTACTAAATCTAGGAGTCTGAACGTGTAAAAAAATAACAGTTTGCATAGATTTAGCTTTATCTTCCATCTTTTTAAGAACTTCCTCAGCCTTGTTGCCAAACAGGCGGTCCTGATTTAAAGGAGCATCCAACAATTTAGCTTTAACATGATCAGGCAAAGATTGCTCCTTAAGCCAAGAATGCCTTCTGAGCACAGACCCAGTAACAGCAGCCCTGCAAGAGGCCTCTAATTAATCAAAACCACATTGCAAAGTATGTTTTCCAACTTGTTCAGCAGAATGCATTAAATCCTGTAATTCTTTATTTTCCACACAGTCAGGAATCAACATCATTTTCTGTTTAAGTAGTCCAATAACATGTTGCTGATACTTCAAATTATTAAACTGGCAGTTTAAAGCCCTAATGGCCAAGGTTGCATAAATGTAAATCTTCTTACCCCATCTATCCAGCGCCCTGGAGTCTCTATCAGAAGGGGTAGGATTTTTAGCAGTAGAAGCCTTAATGCCCTTGGGTCCCTGTGAAATAGTCTCTGGATCTGCAATAGGATTTTTGAAAAGGAACTTGTGGGACTCAGGGACCCTGTAGTATTTGTCAGGTTTTCTGGGAGCAGGAGGCAGGGAATCAGGGGCCAAACTAGATTCCGAGAAAGCATCATCAACAATGTCTAGTACAGGAGGAATAGCTAAAGGCCTATGCTGAGGTTGGAGAAGGAAATCCCTAAGCCTCTTTTTTGAATCAGAAAAAATCCTGGCTTTCCCAGTGGAAATGCTCCCTTAGAGTATGTAAGGTTTCCCCAAAAGAAAATTCCTCAGGAGGGGAACCAGAGGGAATGGAGTCCTCTGCATCAGAATCTTCATAAGTAGATAAGGGCAAATCCAGATCATCAGAAGAATCAGAAAAAAAAACAGAATCCTGATCAAAAGATTCATAATCAACTTCAGTCCTAGGCCTCTTAAAAGGGGGGTGGCTACCACTGATTAGAGTTATTAGATCTTCAGCCATTCTTATTTGTTTTTTAGGCATAGAGGCCTGAGCATGTGTCCTGGGCGTCGTTTTTTTTAGGCATGGATCGAGATTTAGGCCCAAGTAAAGAAGTTGTCAGTTTAATATACAAGTCCATAGGCCTGAATACATCCTCAGAAGCCGGTGCCTGCACAGCGGCTCCGGACCCATCCAAGGTAGAGACATCTGCGGGTTCCATAGTTGAAGCATCTCACGGCATACCGGACTCCGAATGGGTCTCAGTAGAGGCCTGCGAATCAGAAGTAGCGGGTATCAGGGGCTGCAAAAGTGCTTCACTGAGTACTGGTGACTGGCTTAGGAGAAGCGCTGTCGGCAGTTTTGGACCTCGGCGGCCTCTCTCTGTTTTTATCTTTGCGTTTTTTCAGAATCCTGGTAGTCGGATGGGTAACAGACAACATTTCTGGATAATTAAACTGAGAACCTAAATATTTGCAGGCAAAAATATACAGCCGATGGATACTGTGCTGATTAAATAAAGCACAAAACCGACAGCAAGGCACGTCATGGTCAGGGCCTAGGCAAGGAATACAGTAAGAATGAAAATCTTTGAGGTATTTGCTTTCCACAAGTAATGCAATTATTAACTTTTACTGACATCAGTAAGGAGCAAGAAAAAGTTTCCCCAACGGGGTACTTAGCTTTAGTTGAGGACTTCGGTTCTGAAAATGAATATTCCAGGAGTCGGCCAACTGGCACTTGCGAACTGCTTCTGCTTCAGGCACCGCACGGCAAGAAAGACTGATGTAATGGCATCGGCTACATGTTTTATTACCCCTGATGACCTGACTTAATGGAAGAAGGGACAGCAACCGACGCAGGACCCAAGACTTTGTTAATCAGGCCGACTGAGGGCTACCTGCAAGCAGATAACTCAAAATGTAATGACTGCAAAAGTGAAACATGAAGAACATCTAATACACATGGTAAAGTACAATTTCCCTTAAGTGCACACAGAGATCACAGTCAGTCTGGGGCTGGTTGCTCCTTTGCCCACCAGGTCCCCAATAAGACTCCCCAGTGGCACAGCTATAGGGTCCAGGTCTCAGTCTAACAGGGCAAGCTAAAACCTCCACTACCCTCTCTGCCCAACCAGTGCTTCGTGTCTCTGCCCAGGTAGCTGATACATACACACACTTTGAAAAGAGGTTATACAACCACACAGACTTTCCTAGGAAAAGGCTGGGACAGATTCTCCAGCTGTGCCCCTATCACCCAGACCATACGGTAGTAATTCCTGCCACCACCCAGTTAATTATCAGCTACTAAAAGGCCCTTAAAAGGGTGTCCAATTATTACTGTGCAATATTATAATCCAATGGTAGTATGACTAATCAGTCTCAAGGCTTATTGGAAGGGCTTATTACAATAAACTCTATAAATATATAATGTACTCTAAAGCATACTTCATCTCCACATAAACCAGCCACAGGTAGAAGGTTTTAAAAATATTTAATAATAAATAATTAAAACAAGACAAAACTACTACACCACAGATAAATCTAAGAGATCACATAGAAACTTAAAATAATAAAGTAGTACAGGTCTGATTTCAAAGAAAAATACCTAATTAATCTTTACTAGCTTTAACTATTCCTACAAGAAATCACAGTGCTAAAACTTACATTTGAGCATAAGGCAAAGTGCTGAGTTAGATGTCCAAAGTCAACATGCTTCCAGTCTCTCACTGAAAAAGAAGTTATGTCTTACCATAACGTTCCATCTGTATTGTTGATCCTCGTTCAGTCATTACGCATGGGTATCGGTTCCGACCTCGGAACCGAGCCAGCCATTTTCCAAGCTCGCATCAGCTTCAAACTCTCGAGCTAAACTCTTACCCACAACCCCCCTCTCCCTGTTACCTCAGCTTGAGTTTGCAAGTCAAAGAAGGTAGAGGCTACCTCTGGTCAAATAACCTAAGAGAACCGGATGGTAAGATCCACTAGAAACCACATGAAGGGGAAGGAGGGAGGGTCGTAATGACTGAACAAGGATCAACAATACAGATGGAATGTTATGGTAAGACATAACTTCTTTATCTGATATTGTTAATCCTCGTTCATTCCTTACACATGGGATGAAGTCCCCAGCTACCTCTATTCCTGGGAGGCTCTCATGGAAGGACATTCCTGAGCACCATAGAACCGAAAGATGCTCTTCCCCTGGAGGCCAAAATCAATTTGTAATGATTGATGAAGGTATGAGGTGTAGCTCAAGTTGCAACTGCACAGATGTCATGTAAAGAAGCTCTGGCATGGAAGGCAGCAGAAGTTGCCACCGACCTTGTTGAATGAGCTTTCATGGTAGTAGGCAACGAGATATTACGTTGTGTATAAATGAAGGTCACACAGTCCTTCAACCATCTAGCTAACGTGACCTTAGCAACAGCAGATCCTAATCTAGGTCCAGAAAAGGCCAAAAATAACTGGACAGATTTACGAAAGGACCTAGTCCTGTTTAAGTAAAAATGGATTTGCCTGTGGATATCTAGGGTATGTAGGCAATACTCTCCTCTGTTTGAATGATTGGGAAAGAAAACTGGTAATTCAATGGTTTGATTAATGGACATTTCAGAGATCACTTTGGCAAAAATGATGGATTATGAAAAATCAAGTATGGACTCTTGATACATAAAGCTTGAAGCTCAGAAATACGCCTGGCAGAAGTAATGGGGACCAAAAACAAGGTTTTCCATGACAAATGCTTGAGGTCGAAAGAAGAGGCTGGTTCGAAAGGTGGCATAGTCAGAGCTTGTAGAACTAATGATAAATCCCATGGTTTAATAGGTTCTCTAAAAGGTGGCTTCAGATGCTTCACACCTTTTATGAAGGTCTTGCACAATTTGTGGGACATAAGACAGGAATCCTTACACCCTCATGAAAATTAGAAATTTCAGCCAAATGAACTCTAATGGTAGAGGCCGATAGACCCGATTGGAAAAGGTTGGCCAGATAGTCTAGTATTATAGACACTAGTGCTGAGAAGGGATCTACTTGTTTATCTTTCAGCCAACAGGTAAATCTTTTCCACTTGCTCAGATAAGTAATTCTAGTGGAAGACTTATGAGATGCAATAAGAATATCACACACTGGTAAAGAAAGATCATTCTGCCTGACAATCAAGGAAATTGGAGTAACCAAGTTGTGAGCTTCAGGCTGTTCAAGTTGGGATGAATCAGGTTCTGTGGATGTGAGATCAACTCCGGGGTTGGATGGAGAATCCATGGCTGATCTAGTAGGTGAGGCCAAAGGAAGGGGAACCAAATCTGTCGAGGCCAATATGGTGCTATGAGGATCACCTTGCTCTTCAACCGATGGGCTTTCTTCAAAAACTGGGGAATGAGGGGTAAGGGTGGGAATGCGTAAAGACCAGAGGGCCAATCATGCACTAGAGCATCCCTGGGTAACTATCCCAGAGGGGGAATCAGGGCGAAGTAGTTGCTGCTGCATTTGTAGTTGGTAGGGGGTGCAAAGAGGTTGCAGCAAGGACGGCCCCAGAAGTGGAAGATCTCCGCCGCTATCAAGGGATTTAGGGACCACTCGTGAGGTTGAAGAATGCACCTGCTGAGTCTGTCTGCTATCATGTTGGAACTCCCAGGAATGTGTGTTGCTAGAAGAAAATGGTTGGTAGCCATCACCCATTGCCATATCCTCATGGCCTCTCGACAAAGAGGGTAAGATTTGGTTCCACCTTGTTTGTTGATGTACCAGACCACTGCCATGTTGTCTGATCGAATTGCAATTGTCCCAGACGGTAGCAGGGGATGGAATGCTTGCAACGCCAGAAGCACTGCCCTCAGCTCTAGAACATTTATATGCAGATGGGCCTCTAGTTCGGACCAAGTGCCTTGGACTGTCTGTCCCTGACATAGCCTCCCACCACCCCATCAGGGAGGCGTCCATGGTCACTGTGACCTTGGGATGCTGGGGGGAAAAAGGACGAGACCATTGTGACAGATTATGTGTCATCCACCAATTTAAATCCTGTTTTCACCTGTGGGTTACTCGAATCATGGCTGAAAGAGAAGGTTGAAAGGGATACCATTGGGTGAGCAGAAGACATTGTATAAGCCTTATGTGAAACCTGGCCAGGGGAACAATGGTGATGGAGGCTGCCATGGAACCCAACAGCCATAGAACCGACTGAGCCGTGGATTCCTCCCTTGAAAGGACTGGAATCAGTTGTTGCTTTATCCTTAAAATTCTGTGCTCTGGAATGGCAGCTCTGCAGTTCTGTGTCCAAGATAATCCCTATGAATTCTGTCGACTGAGATGGGGTGAGATTGGATTTTTGCCAGTTTATGGTTATGCCTAGGCCTTTGTGCAGCGAGGAGAGAGTATGCCAGGGCTTCTTCCAGTAGATGTCTGGTGGGGGCGGAAATGAGCCAGTCGTCTAAGTATGGAAACACCTGGAATCCTTGAAGTCGCAAGTGAGCTGTGACCACTGCCATGCATTTTGTGGACACACTGGGGGCTGTAGAGAGTCCAAAGGGCAATACTCTGAACTCATAGTGACTGGCTTCCGCATGGAAGCGCAGAAATATTCTTGATGGCCTGTCCACTTTTGTGTCTTAGTACGCATCTTGAAGATCTATTGAGCACATCCAATTGTCTTTTTCCAAAAGCGGGAGGATAGACTGTATTGTGACCAACCGGAATTTTTGTACTCTCACAAACTTGTTCAAAACACTGAGATCCAAAATTGGTCTCCAGTCCCTGTTTTTCTTTGGCACCAAAAAAATTCTTGAGTAGAATCCGGATCCTATCTGGTCTGGAAGGACTATTTGGATGACTCTCTCTCTTAGCAGCTTTTCTATCTCTAGTGCTGCTTCTTCCCTTTGACTGGGCGTAACGTCTGGAAGGTTTTTTGAAGGGGCAGGACAAAGATCAAAGGGGATATGATAACCTCTGGTTATAATCCTTCGTACCCAAGAATCGGTGGTGATGGTTAGCCAGGCAGAAGGTTACAAGGAGAAATGTCCCCCAACCACCTCCAGAGGAAAGGGGTTGGGCTGCTCTTCAGGAGCACTGGTAGGATTGACCAGGGAAAGAATCCCTGGAACCCTGGTTATGCAGACCCCCTCTGCCCCGAAAGGAGAGTCTTCCCTGTGAGTTTCCCCCTCTGCCTCTAGGGGAGAACTTAGCCTGTGTGTCACGGAAATGACCTTGAGATTTCTTGAACCATATCTTCCTACTCTTTTGGTTTCGGAAAAAAGCACGTGGAGGGGAAGAATAACGGACACCTATGGCAGAAAGGGTCTTACCGTCCTGTTCACATCTGGCCAGTGTGCTTTTAACTTTGGGCCCAAACAACAAAAAAGCCTCAATGGGAGCATTAAGAAAGGAAGCCTTAAAGGGTTCCGCGAAATTGCACAAGTGCATCCAGGCGTGTCGTCTCAAGACAGCAGCTGAACCCACTGCTCTAGCTGCTCCTTCTGATGCGTGAGTTATCAGTCGCATAGAGGAGTTAGATATTGATTCAATGTTGGCCAGCTGAGAGGCCACTTTGTCACAGATCTCATCAGACACGGCACCAGCCAAGATTTCAGAGAGTTCAGAAATCAGAGCCCTTTGAAGTCTGGTAAAGTGTACCATATAATTCAGGGACCTAATAGTAAAGGTCGCTGAAGCAAAGGTGTGCTTCCCTATCCTGTCCAGAGCCCGGGACTCTGTTAGGCGGATGGACAGTCTGGCTTTCTTCTTTTGCCAGATCCTTTTTTGTTGCGGCCGCCACCACCAAAGCATCCACAGAAGACCTTTGGACCAATGGGGGATCCGAAGGAGGAGGGGACAAAATCTTATCTGGCCTCCAGGGAATAGCTTTGACGGTATCTGGAGCCTTCCAAGCATGCTGCACGATAAGCCGAACAAGTTCATTGGCAGGTGAAGTAACCCAGGAGGTAGGGGGCTGGACGTGAAAGGCCTGCAGGAACACAGAGGTCGGATTAGAACACTGCCAGTCACCTCTCTGTTTCAGGATTTCGAGGATATCACCAAAGGATACTTCAGAGGGTGACCGGGGGGACCCTACCCCTCATTGAAATCTGTGTCTTCAGTGAGGGACTCCTCTGTGGAGTCCATGTGCTTCCTCTTACACAAACTTTTCCAGTGAACATCCTCAGTGGGAGAAGCTGGAGAAGACAGCGGAAAAGGGGATTCATGTGGGAATATGTCCTGAGGCCCTTGCACCCGGTGTCCGCTAGGTGCGACTTGTCAAACCAGTGTACCAGAGGAGGGTGGAGGTATAGACAGTCCAGTATCACCAGCAGCAGTGAAAGCCTTCTCCATCAGTTGGAAGGCTGGTCCACCTGAAGTGAAGTGCATGTCTAGGACAGGGGTCACCCCTCCCCTAAGTGGCTCAGTCTGCCGACCCTGAGTCGCTGGATGGCTGTGGAGCAGCAAACTATGCATGTCACTCCTGACATCCTGGGTCATAGCAAAACTTTCTTGCCACAAAGGCAACTGTGGTTCCTTAGTGAGATCCATAAAGGGGACCGCAGAAGGGGAAGACTGTGCTATATCCATGGACTTCAAAGGCAATGAAGGAAGAGAATAAGAAGGGGTCTTTGCACATGGGTGATCACCTCCCAATGGAGTTCCTGAGGGGTGTGATACCTCTGGCCAAGAGCACCTGACCCACAAGACGCAACACATCATGTTCGGAAAGGCTTCTAATGGACCTCACTGAGACTGAGGGAGAAACAGGCCTGTCCACAGAAGAGGCAAACTCGGTGCTCATCTCACCCATCCACACCAAGGACAATGGTGCCGAGAGAGAGTGGACTACGGGTGTTTGCATCGAAGAAGTTATCGGTGCCGAGGTCATGGTCTGCACCGACACAGGGATCGGTGCCTAAGTGGTTGTCAGTACCGAAGCTGGAACCAACAAAACTGGAGTCAACAATAAAGGCATCAGTTCTGAGGAAGATCTCGGAGCTGTGGGCAAGGTCTGCGCCGACTGAATGGTCAGTGCCAATACGGTGGTAATAGTCTGAACCAAGGAGCCCCTCGGTGCTGATATAGTGAAGGTTGCAGGAGAAGATAGAGCCAAGATCACTAATGGAGCCGAAGTTCTCGGTGCCGAAGGTCTAGGCATCGAAAGCACTGGGGCTGACTGAGTGAGCTCCGGAGACAAAACTTTAGCCTTTTTAGGTTTTGGTTGGCGGGAGTCTCTAGCCAGGGGATGAAGGCAAAGATTTAGCCTTGGTAGGAACATCCAAGATTTTCTTATGGGGTCTAGGAGGGGTTGAGGCCTCTGACCCAGAAATAGCCTCTGAAAAGGGAGATTTAAGAAGTCCCTTCAGTAACAGCTTGTTTTTCCTTTCCAACAAAGTTCCATTCAAAAAGTTCTCACAAATAGCACAGGGCGGGTCAACAGACAAGTAGGATGCCCCCAAACAATAAATGCACAGAGTGTGCATCAGAAGTAGGTAGTTTGTGCCCACAATCAGAACATCGCTTAAACCCTGGACTACCTTTTTTAGCTGTCATGACAGCAAATTAAATAGAATAAGATACCAGCAATGATACAAAAGAATACCTGAAGGTATGAGAAAAAAGGGAAGATTACCAACGATGGCAAAGAGAGAATACCTCGTGGTAAAAGGGTAAAGAAAAGAGCAGAAAAACCTGATGAAAATATGTACGCTAGATGCGATAGGGTAAGAGACAATGAAATATAAACTTTTCTGACAGAAAAGTAATCTGAAAGACTATTAAACAACAAATAACTGTACTTAATTCAAGAAAAGTAGCTTGACAACACCGAATGGCAATGCGGCAAACAAAATCTGAGGTAACAGGGAGAGGGGGATTGTGGGTAAGAGTTTAGCTCGAGAGTTTGAAGCTGACGTGAGCTTGGAAAATGTCTGGCTCGGTTCCGAGGTCGGAACAAATACCCATGCGTAAGGAATGAACGAGGATTAACAATATCAGATAAATAGTTTTTAAACACTAACCAATAGCTCTGCCGAGGCCCTCCCAAATTACATCATTTTGACCCTTAGGTTTTCCCAGTATTCATATTGCATCATCTTGACACCTGGTCTGAGTTCTCAGGCCACAAACTGCATTATTTAGCAATCTAACACCTGCTCAGAAACTTACAACAATAAAAGGCATTTCACATGTATACTCTAGCTGTCTAGCAGAAACCAGAGCAGTAAAGCACCATCCACATGTAAATTCTGGTCATAAACTTTAGCCTTAAAACAATGGGCATGAAAACTTCATCTAGACACACCGGAACTGACTTGTAAAACATGAGAGATTCATAAGATCTTTTCAACTTTAAAAGACACATTTGAAATGCTTGGTTTTCCTTACAGCAGATGGCAATGTTGCAACAATCTTTAAGTTCACATTTTACAGTTTCGTACACAAGACTGTATTTTACATTTATTTATAGTTGATAGAATTATGTATCAGATTCTATTTGACTAGGCTGGCAGCCTTCCTCTGTCTTTGTCCAATCTTCACAACATATTTAAAAGCTGTGTAGTGTTTTTTCCAAACGAGCAATGACAGTGTAGATATATACATGTAATACATATTAATGAGCTGTGTAGTATGTATAGATCATGCATATGCTGAGATTTATCTGTACCATTTTAGTGCACATTTAATGTTAATTGATTCATTTAAACCAGGTGGCATATCTGCACCTAGCAGAAGCTTCCACTTTAGTTCTCTCAGCTCGAGAAACATCTGTGTCACCAAAAAATGGATCTACTTGTTCAAGAATTAAAATTTAAATGAACCATTACAGAAAGTGTGTTTAGCTAAGGCATTTTTGGTATTCATGTGTCTAATGGCAGCTAAATGTTAACTCAGAGTTTTCTGGGTGTCTTACCTATGTAAAAACAATTACCTGCTGAACATACAGTAGCATATACTACAGATGTAGTACTAACCTATGTAAAAACAACAACCTGCTGAGCACACAGTAGCATATACTACAGATGTAGTATGACAATCAAAATGTCTTTGAAACTTAAATGTATAATTTTGATGCTTGAAAGTATATTGTGAGCTTGTATAAATGTGAGGACATACAACACACTTCTTACAACAGAACATGCCTTCATTTGCAGTTGAGGAAGGTGTAGGTACAACAAGAAAAGTACAGTTCTGTACACATCATAAATGTAGATGTTAGTGTGTTATTCACTGTTGCAGTCCTAACCAATGGGTTATCCGGCTCCCGGTAGCCCTCTATCGGCTAGAATACCAAAGGTATGTAAATATGACAACGGCTGTCATAGGTTGTAAAGACGTCAGATACAAAAGGAGGCAGCCAACATCACTTCCTCAGTCTTTCTTTCCATAACAGACAGAAAACCCCAGAAAACAAGGCTTAAACCAAAAGCAATTCTGGAAAATATCAAATTTAGCCTGTACCTTAGGAAAAGAGAACAGGAGAGGACCAAAAAGGGGGAAGGAGGGAGGGAAACCAGGACTGCAACGGTGAATACACTCGAACATCTACATTCATGGTAAGTGTACACAACTGTACTATGTTCATTGTGTTTCACTGTTGCAGTCCTAACCAATGGGTTGATTACCAAAGCCCAGAGAAAAGGGAGTAGGAACCAACAGAATAAAGGATTGGAGAGAATGCCCTGCAGAACAGCAGTGGCAAGCCCTGCCCTGGCTCTAGAAAACAAAGGCAAATTATAATGCTTTGTGAAAGTGTAAACAAAAGACCATGTGGCACAGCCTCCAAAATGTCTTCAGTAGGGACACCCCTTAAAAAGGCTGAAGTGAAAGCTGCTCTAGTTGAGTGGGTCCTAAGCCCTTGAGGAGGAAACTTGCCATGAAAGGAGTAACAAAAGGTGATACAATGTACAATCCATTTAGAAATGGTTTGCTTAGAAATAGCCTTGCCCTGGGCTCCAGGGGCAAAACTGACCAATAAATGTGCTGATTTCCGAAGGTCGGTAGTCCTGCCCAGGTAAAATCTGAGCTGTCTGTGCACATCAAGAGAATGTAGGATCCTTCCACCTCTATTTCGAGGATTAGAAAAGATGGTAGGAAGGTGTATGGACTGATTAAGAGTCAGGCTAGAAACCACCTTAGGCATAAAGGAGGGGTTGGTTCTTAGAGACCCTATCTGCATGGAAAATAAGAAAGGGCTCCACAGCCATTAAAGCTTGCAGCTCCGAAACCCTCCTTGCTGAAGTTATAGCCAGGAGGAAGGCAGACTTCAGAAAGAGAGAAACTTTACTTCTTTTTGAGCCAGCTGCCAATGCAGATTTCGAGTGAGTTTCTCCAAGACAAAATTAAGATCCCAGGCGGGAGTAGGTGCCCTTCTGGGAGGTTTTAAGTTGAAAGCACCTCTGAAAAACATTTTCATCAGTGGATGAGAGAAAATGGGTTGTTCAAAAGAACAATTGGCAGAAATGGCTGAAGTATGGATCTTGATAGAGGAAAAAGAAAGACCACCCTGAAGCAAATCAGCCAAATATTCCAGGATCAGAGGAAGGGGACGCTGAGAAGAAGATTCCCTTCTAGCCTGCATCCAATGAGAGAATCTTTCCCATTTGCTAGCATTGGACTTCCTAGTGCTAGGTCTCCTGGCTTCCCGCAGCACGTCAACCACCTGCTGGGAAAGGGAAGAAGAAAAGGGAGGAGATATACAGTGAGCCATGCTGCGAAATGTAGAGACTGAAGATGAGGAAGTAGAAGGTTTCCCCCTTCCTGAACCAAAAGATCTGGCTTCATAGGAAGATGCCAAAGAGGAAGTTGGGAGAGACTGCAAAGCAGTGGATACCAATGCTGTTTGGGCAAGTCCAGAGCTATGAGAATTAGTCCTTGGTCATTAGTCCCTGATCTTCAGTAATACTCTGGGAAGAAGAGGGAAGGCATAAACTGACAGCAGCGTCCAAGGGAAGGACAGAACATCCACTCTCCAGGCTCTGCTATGATGCTGTCCGGTGCAAAAAAAAAAAGGTGGACGATGGTTGTTTGGGGAGGAGAAAAGATCCACCTGCGTTGTGCCCCAATGCTGAATGATGCTCCACTCATGAGGATCCAGGGTTTGTCTGCTCAACTGGTCTGCCAAAACATTGAGCCTTCCCGGAAGAAATTGAGCTAGGAGATGCAGGCCCAGGGATGCTGCTATGGACCAAAGATTCATGCTTTGCCTTCACAGGGGGTAACAATGAGTACATCCCCGCTTTTTGATGTACCCCATGACTGTGGTGTTGTCTGTCCTGACGAGCAGGGTCCCAGGAGAAAGAAGATGCTTGAAAGCTAGTAAAGCCTGCTGAACTGCTATCAACCCCTTTAGATTTATGTGCAGGTGTATCTGCTGGGCATTCCAATGTCCCTGTATGAATCTGCCATCCAGGTGTGCTCCCCAGGCGTAGTCCTATGCATCTGTGGTGAGAACATGAGTGGCAGGAGATGGTTGAAAAGGCATGCCTTTGTTTTGTAGACAGGCCGTTGCCCACCATAGAAACTCTGCAGACATGGAAGCAGATGAATCATCATACCCAGGTCCTGTGTGCATTGACACAGTACAGTTGTGTACACTTAGATTTTCGAGTGTATTCACTGTTGCAGTCATTACATTTGGGTAATCCTGCTGGCAGGTTGCCCTCAGTTGGCCTGAATTCCAAAGTCCTGTGTCCTGCGTCAGCTGCTGTTGCCCCTTCCCTGATGTTAGGTTATCAGGGGTATAAAAGAAGCAGCCGATGCCATTTTCTTTAGTTTTTCTTGGCCCAGATGTCAGGTGCCCCCTTAAAAGGGTAGGCAAAATTTATATATATAAAATTACATGCACCAATATAAACTTTACCTTCATCTACAAGCAAATACACCACATAGGTTGTATAAATCAGAGAAGGAAAGATAGGTTCCATCTGAAGAAAAGGGGGATGGCGGGTGACTAACCTGGTCTGCAACAGTGAATACACTTGAACATCTACATTTATGGTAAGTGTAGACAACTGTACTATGTTCTTCATGTTTCACTGTTGCAGTCATTACATGTGGGTAGAGTCCCAAAGCTTTGGTTGGGAGGCTGGAGCTAGACAGCATTAGGAGTGGCTATGAGGCCTTGCAGAACTGCAGTGGCAAATCCTGCCCTGGATTTAGAGTAGAGTGGCAGATGATAGTGCTTTGTAAAGGTGTGCACTGAACTCTAAGTAGCAGCCTCTAAAATGTCCTTGGTAGGTACTCCCCTGAGAAACGCTGCTGAAGTGGTTGCATTTCTGGTTGAATGTGGCCTAATGCCCTTAGGCACTGGCTTGCCATGGTGTACATAGCAGAAACGAATTCAGTGGCCTATCCACTTTGAAATAGTCTGTTTTGAGATGGTCTTTCCTTGTGATCCCGCAGCATATGTCACTAGTAATTGCTCTGTTTTTCTGAAAACGTTGGTTCTGTCCAAGTAGAATCTAAGCTGTCTGTGTACGTCCAAAGAATGAAGAATTCTCTCCCCCTTGTTCTGTGGATTTGGATAAAAAGTTGACAGGTGAATAGTTTGGTTAAGAGCCACACTGGGCACCACCTTAGGTATAAATGTTGGGTTTGTCCTCAGAGAGACCCTGTCTGTATAAAAAATGATAAAAGGTTGCACAGCCACGAGTGCCTGTAGCTCTGAAACTCGTCTTGCAAAAGTTATTGCTAAGAGCAGAGCTGTTTTCCAAGATAAAAACTATATCAGCAGTAGCAGCTGGCTCAAAAGGAGGCAGGGTGACTTTTTCCAAGACATAGTTGAGGCCCCATGCAGGAATTGGTGATCTCCTTGGAGGCCTTACATTTTTGGCTCCTCTGAGGTACTGCTTTAATAAGGGATGAGAAAAGATTGGTGGCTCTGTATTGTAATGAGCTGAAATGGCAGAGGCATGAATTTTAATAGATGAAAAATATAGGCCTTTGTCCAGCATCTCAGTTAGGTATTGCAAAAGCGGAGGAATATTTGGCACAGTTGTATCAGTTCCTTGTGCCTGGTTTCAAGCGCAGAACCTCTTCTGTTTTCCAGCATAAGATTTTCTAGTACTAGGCCTTCTGGCTTCCAAAATGTCATCCATCACAGCTTTACTGAGAGGTGTGTTTTGTATGACTACATTATCCGCCATGCTGCCAGGTTTAAAGTCCTGAACTGGCTGTGTAGGATCTGATTGTTTTGCTGGGACAGTAGATGAGGTATTTGAGTATCATCTTTGGCTTCTCCTGTCTGACCTTTAGGAGTACCTTGGGGAGGAGAGGCAGTGGGAGAAAGGCATATACCGATAGGTTTTTCTAGCTGAAAGATAGGGTGTCCACTTTCCATGCTTGTGATAAATCCTTGTGCAGAATCTTTTTAGTTGGCAGCTGTGAGGGGAGGCAAATAGATCTATGTCCGTGCGTCCCCATTTCCTTGTCATCATGCTGAAGACTTGTGGATCCAACTGCCACTCGTGGGGATCCATGAGGTTTCTGCTTAGTTCGTCTACCAGAGTATTTTTCCTTCCTGGCAGGAATTGTGCCTGCAGATGTACTTGGTAAGTCAATGCTGTGTCCCACAAAGTCATGGCTAGTCTACAAAGGGGGTAAGAATGTGTGCCCCCCTGCTTGTTTATATACCACATGACCGTGGTATTGTCTGTCTACCAGTAGTTGTCCTGGATGAAGTAGGTCCTTGAAGGCTGTCAGGGCATTTTGAACAGCTGGCATCTCTTTTTGATTGATATGTAGATGCATTTGGTTTGAGGTCCATGTGCCCTGAATTCATCTTCCTGCCATGTGGGCCACCCAGGCATAAACTGATGCATCCGTTGTTAGTGTCTGCCTGGCTGGGGGTAATGTGAATGGCTGTCCCTTGTTTTGGTGATAAGCCTTTGCCCACCATCAAAACTCCTGTTGCAGGCAGGGAATGAGAGTAATCATAGTTTCCAGGCTGTGGCAATGTTGAGTCCAAACACTTTTTAGGTACCATTGAAGTTTCCTCATATGCAGTCTTGCATATGGAATTAGTAGGATGCAGGATGCCATGAAGCCCAAAGCCTGCAGAATATTTCTTGCAGATAACTGGGCCTTTGTTGCCAACACTTTGAAATAGGTAGTCAGTTGCCTTTGTCTGGTGTGAGATAAGCCATCTGGGCAGTTGTATTTAAGCTTGCACCCAGGAATATTATCTCTTGACAGGGTACTAGTTTTGATTTATTTTCGTTGACTGTGTACCCCAGGCATGTTAGAAGTCTTTTCACAACCGCCAGATGCTGTAGAAGAATGTCCTTGTTCTCTGCTTGAATTAGACAGTCGTCCAAGTAAGGATATATTTGTATTCCTCGGTCTGCAGAATGCAATTACTGGTGCCAGGCACTTTGTAAAGACCCTGGGCGCAGTAGTTAAACCAAAGGGCAGTGCAGTGAATTGGTAATGCATTGAGCCAGCCTTGAATCTGATGCATCTTCTGCATATTTATCTGATTGGGACATGCAGGTATGCCTCTTTTAGGTCTAAAGTCACAAGCCAAGCGTTTTTGCCCAGCATGGGCAGAAGCTGCTGCAAAAGTCAACATCTTGAATTTTGGTATATCCAGGAATGCGTTCAGAATAGATAGGTCCAGTATTGGCCTCCAGGCCTTGTCCTTTCTGAGTACCAAGAACAGTCGAGTAAAATCCTTGTCTGTGCTCTTGCGCTGGTACTTGTTGAATGGCCACCCCATGTCCATGAGGGACAAGACTTGTTTTTGTGCCTCTGCCCATTGATTTTTTGGCAGATCTGGCCAGCCGTTTGCCTTTTGCAGGGTATGGAAATGGAACTTGTAGCCTTGTGACATGATATTTAGAACCCACTTGTCCTGGGTTATAATGTGCCAATTTTGGGAAAAAAGTGCTACTTTTCCCCCTAAGGGTGCTGCCAGGAGATAAGTGCTTGGTGCAGGCAGGGGGAAGTCATTGGGACTGTTTCCCTGTATGGTTGTGATTTGTCTTCTCCAACTTTGGAGGTAGAAGCACCCCATTGCTTTGACCTGTATGAACCTTGTGCCTGGAATCTGCCTCTAGGGCATCTGGATCTGCCCCTTTGAGGTCTGTCTGACACAGGAAAGGACCAATTCTTAGTTGGCCAGTGTCTGCTAAACCTAGGTGGCTATACTTGTAATAAATCTTTGACAGTTTGCATAGATTTAGCTTTGCCCTCCATTTTCTTTAACACCTCTTCTGCCTTAACACCAAACAAAGTATCATGCTGTAAAGGTGCATCTAATAATTTAACTGACATGATCAGGCACATTTTGTTCCTTTAACCAAGTATGCCTCCTAATTACAGAACCCATAACTGCGGCCCTGCAGGAGGCCTCCAAAGAATCAAAACCACATTGCAAAGTATGCTTTCCAACTTGTTCAGCTGCATGCAATAAATCCTGCATTTCCTTGTTTTCTGCACATTCAGAGTTTAACATTTTCTGTTTAAGCAATGCCATGACATGTTGCGGATATTTGAGCATATGAAACTGACAGTTTAAGGCCCTTATAGCCAAGGTAGCAGATGTGTAAACCTTTTTCCCCATCTATCCAGTGCCCTAGAATCTCTGTCAGAGGGGGTAGGGTTTTTTGCAGCGGAAGCCTTAACTCATTTGGGACCCTGTAAAACAGTTTGTGGGTCTGCAGCAGGGTTTTTAAAAAGGAATTTGAGAGAGTCAGGAACCCTGTGATATCAGTCAGGCTTAACAGGAGCTAGAGGTAAGGAGGCAGGGGTAAGACTAGACTCCGAAAACACTATCTACAATGTCTAACACAGGTGAAATGGCTATTGGCCTGTGTTGAGGAAGTAAAAGGAAATCCCTGAGCCTCTTTAGATTCTGAAAAATCTTGGCTCTCCCAGTGGAAATGCTCCCTCATGGTATGCAAGGTTTCCCCAAAGAATAGTCCTCTGGAGGAGTAGCTGAAGGTATAGATTCTTCAGCATCAGAATCCTCATTGGGAGGAAGAGAATATTCCTGATCAGAAGAGGAATCAGAAGAAATGGAAATCTGATCTGAAGATTCAGTTACTCTCTTGCCTGGGCCTCTTATCAGGAGGGGGATGGGAACCCCTGATCAAGGTAATCAAGTCTTTGGCCATTTTGAGCATCTGTTTTTTGGGCATAGAGGCCTGACCACATGGCTCTTGAATGAGTTTTTGTTTTAGAAGGTGCTTTAGTCTTTGCCTTTGAAGCTGAAGCTGGTTTAAAGATGTTTAGGTCTGAATACACCCTCAAGCCGGTGCCTGCTCAGCGGCTCTGGACCCATCTGAAGGAATATTATCCGAGGCTCCTATACCTTGAGTTTCCAGCAGCATGGCAGACTCCACATGGGAGTTGGTAGTGGCCTGCGACTCTAAAGTAGCGGGTGTCAGGGGCTGCAAAAGCACCTCACTGAGAACCAGCGACTGGCTTAGAAGAAGCTTCGTCGGTTTTGGGTCACGGTTGTCTCTCCTTTTCTTTACGTTTTTTGTGAACTCCTGTAGTCGGACGGCTATCAGACGACATTTCTGGATAATTAAACCGACGTCCAAAATAGTTTAAAGCAAAATCATACCGACGCTTAATAGTGCATTGGTTAAATCTAGCACAAAACTGACAACCAGAAACGTAGTGATCAGGGCCTAGGCAAGGAATACAGTAAGAATGAAAATCCTTATGAGGTATTTGCTTTCCACAAGAAATACAATTATTTACTTTTTCTGACATCGGTCTGGAGCAAGAAAAAAGTTTCCCCAATGGGGTACTTAGCTTTATTGAAGACTTCGGATCTGAAACTCTAACACGAAAATCTCAGGAGTCTGCCGACCGGCACTTGCGAACTGCTTCTGCTTTGGGCACCATGCGGCAAGAAAGACTGGAGAAAATGGCGTTGGCTGCTTCTTTTATACCCCCGATGTCAGGGAAGGGACGACAGCAGTCAACGCAGGACCCAGGATTTTGGAATTCAGGCCGACTGAGGGCAACCTGCCGGCAGGATTACCCAAATGTAATGACTGCAACAGTGAAACACGAAGAACATCAAATGTTCTTGAGGTACCACTGCAATTTCCTCATATGCAGTCTTGCATATAGAATCATGAGAATGCAAGAGGCCATGTATCTCAGAGCTTTGCAGGTAATTCCTTGCAGGGAGCTGGGACAGGCTTGCCAAGTCCTTAAAGTAAACTGAGAGAGTTGTCTGCTTCTCCTGGGTGAGATGCATCATCTGGGCGGCTGTGTTCAGAGTCGCTCACAGGAATGTTATCACCTTGGATGGCACCATTTTTCCTCGTAGAGAGTGTAACTCAGGGAAGAGAGAAGTCTCTACGAATTCTAGATCCTTTAACAGCTACTCCTGAGAATTTGCTTGAATCAGTCATCCAAGTATGGATAAATCTGAATTTTTTTCTGCCTGCAAAAAGCAATGACTGGAGCCAGGCACGTTGTGAAAACTCTGGGAGCAGTAGATAAGCCAAAGGGCAACGCAGAGAATTGATAATGTTACTTGCCCACCCTGAAACTAAAGTATTGCCTGCAACTTTCCCTGATAGGGATGTGCAGATAAGCTTCTTTGAGATCCAAAGTTACCAGCCAGGAATTATTTTCTAACATTGGCAGCAACTGATGCAGAGTAAGCATTTTGAACTTTGGAATTACCAAGAGAGAGTTCAGAATGGACAGATCTAGGAAAAGTCTGGAATAGAAACCTTGGCCTACCTGCTGAGCAGGAACTGATTCTACTGCTCCCAAAAGAAACAGACACTTTGTTTTTCTACTTCTGCCCTTTGGTTTGGAGGAGCATCCGGGAATCCTTTGGGAACTGGAAAGGTGTGGAAAGAAAACTTGTGGCCTAGGGATACAGTTCCGAGTACCCATCTGTCGCCCATGACAGTGGCCCAGACATTTGCAAAAAGGGCCAACTTTCCCCATAAGAACAGGCAGAAGTTGGATAAAGTCATAGAGTGTGTTTTGATTGAGATGCAGGCTTAGAACTTCCTGCCTTGGAAGTGGAAGCCTGCCAACACTTAGACCTTTGAGGGGTAGCCGCCTGCCCCCTGGAAAATTTGTAACCTCTAGTCCTTGAATGGATCTGTCTGCTGGTATCAGGAAATGTCCAACTCTTACAAGGGTAATTCCTGCTAAAGCAAGGAGGTTGAACTTGCAGAAAATCCTTAACAGTTTGCATAGACTTGGCCTTATCCTCCATCTTTGGGGACTTCCTCTGCTTTGCTGCCAAAAAGACTGTCCTTATGCAAAGGTACATCTAAAATCTTAGCCTTGACAGGCTCTGGAAGGAGCTGTTCCCTGAGCCAAGTGTGCCTTCTAATAACAGATCCAGTAGCAGTAGCTCTGCAGGAGGCTTCTAGAATGTCAAAACCACAATGTAAAGAAAGCTTATTGACAAGACTGGCAGAATTCAGCAAATCCTGCATATCCTTACTCTCTGCCAAGAGGCACACTTTCTATCCTAGACTTAATTTATTTTTATTTATTTATTTTATTTTTGTTAACCGGGAAAGTCCGACTGGACACAGGTCCATTTTCAGTGGAGGCCCGGGGAGAAAAGCTCCACGATACAATACAATATTAGATTAAAACAGTACAAAGCAATTCTTAACATTTATAAGTAGTACAGAGGACCATTTACATGGCATGTGATAACTCTAGTAGAATATACAGTCAGTACTCTAGTAGAATATACAATTAGTACAAATAATACAAATATATATAAATTTTTTTTTCTCCCTTCGAAATATTAGTAAATATAAAGTTGTAATACATTTATGCTTTAGTATAACCGAGAAGTAAATAAATGCCCATAGTGGCATAAAATAGAATAAAGGTATAGGTAAGATGAGAGTAAGATAAGCTCTGTTAGGTATTGTGTTAGTCTAGAAACAGATTAGAGTGTTTTTCAGGTAAGGGATATGGTACAGAACAATACAAGTGTTGGAATGTTTACTGCTGTTAGACTGATGAAATGTTAGGATGAATCTGTGGGATAGCAGTAGAGCTCAGTAAAGGAAAATGTTGTAGTGTAGCATAGTCCTTGCAACTGAGCATAGACATTGCTACCCTGGGGTATAGCAAGAGCAGAGCCAGATGTTAGAATAGTAGGATTTCAATAGGTGTTTGAAATGGGTGCAAGAAGTAGTGCTGGTTATATTGTTTGGGAGTGAGTTCCAGGTTTGTGCTGTTGTGCAGGCAAAGAGAGATTTACCTGCTTCATTTTTGTGTCTAATTACTTGAATGAGATTTTGGTTGCTAGATCTCAGGGCTCTAGTGGTGGTGTAGGGCTTAATTAGTTGTTGGAGGGCAGGAGTTTTTTCAGGGTAGTAGTAGAGTTTATGTGCAACTATGGCTTGATTGAGTCCAAGTAGCTGAGGAAGTTCCAGCCACTTGAGTTGTATTAGGGAAAGACAGTGATGGGATCTATTTGAGGAGTCTGTTGCAAATTTGGCAATTTTGTTGTAGCATGATTCCATTTTGTGAAGTTCGGTCCGGTGAAGGTTAGTTAAGATAGGGGAAGCATAGAGAAGGATAGAGAGGAGGTGGCTTCTTGCAATAGTGGCTTTGGTCTGATTAGTCATGAACTTTTTATTTCTATAGAGCAGACCCAGTTTTCGTATATCCATTATCATACTTTAGGTGGTTATCAATGTCAACTCCTAGTAGTTTGGTGTGGTTGGTTGGTTGGTGTGATTTGAATATTGTTTTTGGAGTTTATAGTGAGGTTATAGTCAGAGTTGGATGATCTGCCAGAGGTGAATAGTATTAGTTTGGTTTTCTTTGGGTTGAGAAGTTGTATTTTAGTAAACCAGGTTTCTGCTAGGGTAAAGTTGTATTGGGTGATGGTGTGTAGTTCCTTAATGCTGGTGGCAGCACAGGTTATGGTGGTGTCATCAGCATATTGAACTACTGTAGCAGTGGGTAGTGAAGAAGAAATGTCGTTAGTGAAGAGGGAGAACAGCAGTGGGCCAAGGATTGATCCCAGAGGGACTCCTATGGAAACTGGTAAGAGGGGGGACAGCTTTTCTTGCCAGAGAACTGCTTGTTGGCGTTCTGATAAATAGCTGCTGAACCAGAGTATGGTGGAGGGGCAAATATTGAGACTAGATAGAGTATTGAGGAGCAGACTGTGGTTAACCATGTCAAAGGCTTTTGATAAGTCGAGGAAGATAGAAGATACGAAAAGACCTTGGTTTCTATAGTGGTTGACTGTATTGGTATAGGATAGAAGGGCAGTGGTTGTGCTGTGGGAGGGTCTGAAGCAGTGTTGGGAGTTGGATAGTAGTTTATTTTGTTGAAGATATTGCATTAGTTGCAAGTGGACAACTCTTTCTAGAATTTTTGATAAGGGTGATAGTATGGCAATTGGATGATAGTTGGTTAGCT
Organism: Protopterus annectens; assembly: GCF_019279795.1. Taxonomy (NCBI): domain Eukaryota; kingdom Metazoa; phylum Chordata; order Ceratodontiformes; family Protopteridae; genus Protopterus; species Protopterus annectens. The sequence goes on from NC_056750.1 coordinate 859,179,705, forward strand.
CTAAGGAGTCGCCACCTTTATGCAGAAGGACAATATGGGAGATTTTCCAGTGGGTGGGAACTTTGTGTTCTGAGATTGATCTATTAATAAGAATTGACACTGGGTAGGATATGGTGTCTGCTGCTATCTGAAGGAAATCAGCAGGGAGTTTATCAGCAGCTAGTGTAGTTGGTTTTAGCTTCCTAAGGAGGTTTGCAACCATTTTAGTGGACACTGGTTGTAGGGAAAAGGTAGAGAAATTTTTTTTTGTATGACTGTTATATGCGGTAGAAGATTGTATAGGGGTATCATTTTTCTGGGTATTGGCTAGATTTTGAACTGTTTCTGTAAAGAATTTATTAAATTGAGTGGGAATATCATCTTGGTTGTTTGGCAGTACAGGGGTGGGAGTGGATGCTTTTCCAGGGTGAAGTAGTCTATTAATGGAGGTCCAGAATTTATGTGGGTTATGGCTATATTTATCCTGTAGGTTTTTGTAATAGTTGGACTTGTCTAGTTTAGTTAGTCTCTTGGCTATATTACGTAGTTCTGTATACTTTGACCTTAGGATAGTGTTAGAATCTTTGTGGGAAGCTATCCAGAGTTTGTACCTTTCTTTCATTATCTTTTTTGTCTCTTTGGTGAGCCATGGGGCTTGGTGGGTTTTTGTCCTGATGGATCTAGTGGCATGATGGTCTAGGATATGTAGGAAGGTAGAGTTAAAGTACTGTACAGCTTCGTTGAGAGGTAGTTGTTTAAGAGGGAGCCAGTTGCAGCAATTTAGTGCTTTATTAAAGTCATTGGCTCTGAAGCTTTTTTTTATTACGTATTATTTTTAGTAGAGGTAGGTTGGGTAGGTGTACTAGAGACTTAGTATTTTTGCATTGGTTGCTGTTCTTTGAGGACTGACGTTAGGTCATCAGTAGTACAAAGTAAGTCAGACGACATCATTACATCAGTTTTTCTTGCCCTAACCTGTTAGGAGCCCCCAAAATAGGAGGCCAGGTTCTGGTGGAAGAACCCCACCAGTGAAAAAGAAATAACATGTCCCTTGTAAGGAAAGAACAAGGAAGAATGGTAATAAACAGAGAAAGAAGAAAGGGGGATGGAGGGAGGGATACCAGGACTACAATAATGAATACACCAACATCTACATTTATGTTAAGTGTACACAACTGTACTATGCTCTTCATGTTTCACTGTTGCAGTCATCACATTTGGGTTGATTCCCAAAGTGGAGGAAATGGGTGGAGGCAGTGAAGGAATCTAGGGGCTGGCAAAGATGCCCTGCAAGACTGCAGAGGCAAAACTGTCCTGGATTTGGATGAGAGAGGCATGTGGTAATGCTTGGCAAAAGTGTGAACAGACGTCCAGGTGGCAGCCTCCAGGATGCCCCTGGTGGGGACTCCTCTGAGGAAAGTTGCAGAGGTGGAGGCTGCTCTGGTGGAGTGTGTCATGACCCCCTTGGGGGGAGGCTTTCCATTCTGTTTGTAGCAGAAATGGATGCAGTGTGCTATCCATTTGGAAATGGTTTGTTTGGAGATGGCTTTGCCTTCTGCCCCTGTGGCAAAGCTAACCAGCAATTAATCAGACTTTAAGGATTTAGTCCTGTCCAGATTCTGTGCACATATAGAGTGAAGAATCATTTCCCCCTTGTTCTGGGGATTAGGAAAGAAGGTGTGCAAATGAATGGATTGGTTGAGAGCCACACTGAACACCACCTTGGGCATGAAGGATGGGTTAGTTTTGAGGGATACCCTGTCTGCATGGAAGATGATAAAGGGTTCCACAGCCATGAGTGCTTGCAGCTCAGAGACTCTTCTGGCTGAAGTAATGGCCAGAAGGAATGCTGTCTTCCAGGAGAGAAATTTTAGCACTGCAGAGCAATCTGTATCGAAAGGAGGCAGGGTAAGCTTTTCCAAAAAAAGTTAAGGTCCCAAGCTGGTGTTGGTGCCCTTCTGAGGGACCTCAAGTTGCTATCCCCTCTGAGGAACTGTTTGATCAAAGGGTGTGAGAAAAGGGGTTGCTCAGTGGGAAAATGAGCAGAAATAGCAGAGGCATGAATTTTTATGGAGGAGAAAGAGACCACTGTGTAGTAGGTCAGCTAAGTAATCCAGGATGAGAGGGATGGATGGCTGTGCCATATTGGCCCCCTTAGCCTGGATCCAGGTGCAGAACCTTTTCCATTTATTTTATTTTTTTTACATTTATTGACCGGGCTAGTCTAAGTGGATATATGTCCATTTTCAGTAGAGGCCCAGGGAGATGAGCTCCATGATAAAATAGAAATAAAATACAGCAAAATAACATATAGCAACATCAGTTGTATATACAATGGACATTTCAGATTAACATAGAAATATTACGACAGAAATCATAATGTAAAATGCAGGATCAATAAAACATAGCAGTACAATATATAATAAAAATGAGACAGTTTTATGTATAATTGTATTGATAAAAAGAGTATTCCCTCTATAAAGTATCCACAGGGGTGGAAATAAAGAAAAGTATAAAGGGAAACTGTCAAAATTGTTAATAAGGGAAATAGAAGTTTAGGGTAGGCAGAGCATATTTAGAATAGAGTAGAATCACTAGTCAGGGGCATAACACCAGTGTATTCTGAGGTAAAATGTAGTCTTTTTTTGAAGAGTGATATAGAGGACAGTGAGGAAAGGTCGCTAGGGAGATGATTCCAGGACTTTCCAACAGTATTAGAGAAGAGAGAATCCCCAGCCTTGTTGTTAGATTTAGAAGCATTTACTAGAAGTTTGAGACGAACCCAAGGACTTCAGATTCATGTAGGGGGTGATGAGGGTAGTTAGGAGTATTGGAAGGTTGATAAGAGTCTTATGGGAGATGGTAAGTTGGTGGTATACAAGCAGATTCTGTAGTTCCAGCCATTCCAGCTGCTTTAAGTTAAGGCAATGGTGGGTTTTAAAAGGGTTACCTGTAGCAAACCTGGCTATGTTACTGTAGGATATTTCCATCTAGTTGAGGTTATTCTTAGATTAAAGTGGAAGAAGCATAGAGGAGTGTAGAGATTAGAGGAGTGTGTGTAACAGTTGTTTTGGCTGTGGGTGAAAGGAAGGGTTTAATCCTATAGAGAGCGCCAAGTTTTCTGTTGACAGTTTTTATAGTGTTGTTGATGTGGATGTCAAAGTTAAGGTTGTTGTCAATGGTGATACCAAGTAGTTTGGTAGTTGGGTCTGGTGATATAACGGCACCATTAGTGGATCACTACCACTTACCATCTTCATAAGACTTTCTAGTGCTAGGATGTCTGGCCTCACGGATAACATCCAGAACTTTTTTACTGAGGATGGCAGATTGGTTCAGGGATAGGGAATAAGCCAAGGTGTCAAGCTGAGTGTCTGCAATTGGGGATTCATGAATTCCCCTTCCCTCTGGGCGATGAGGTTTGGAATCCGAGGAAGATGCCATGGAGGCAGCAGGGACATGCTGCGCAGCAAGGGGTACCAGTGTTGTAGAGTCCAGTCTAGAGCTATAAGAATGGTCCTTGGCTTTTCCTCCCTTATTTTGAGCAGTACTCTGGGAATGAGAGGAAAGGCATAGACAGAGAGATTGACCCAGGGGAAGGACAAGGCATCCACTTTCCAAGCCATACAGTGATGCTCCCTGGTGCAGAATTTGCTGAGCTGATGTTTGGTGTGGGAGGCAAATAGGTAGACATTTGGGGTTCCCTATTTCTGAGTTAAGGTGAAGGCACTTCTGTTGAACTGCCACTCATGTGGGTACAGAAGGTTTCTGCTTAATTGGTCTGCCAGGGAGTAGAGAGCCTGGTAGGAATTGTGCTAACATGTGCAGTTGCATGAAAGAGGCTGTGAGCCAAAGGGTCATAGCCAGCCTGCACAGAGGGTAGGAGTGGAGTCCCTCTCTGCTTGTTGATGTACCACATCACAGTGGTGGTGTCTGTTTTGATAAGAACAACCCCTGGAGAGAGAAGGGTTTTGAAAGCCACCAAGGGTGCTGCACAGCCATTATCTCTTATTGATTGATGTGCAGGGGGGGGTTTGCTGTGGGCTCCATTGGCCATGTATGCACCTGCTGTCCAGGTGTCTACCCCAAGCATATTCTGGTGGGTCTGTGGTGAGGGTCTGGCAGCAGGGAGTGGGGAGAAGGGCAGAACCTTGTTGAGGGAGCATGCTGTTACCCACCAAAGAAATTCCTTTCGGAGGCAAGGAATTATAGGTAAAAGAGTTTTCCAGGTCTTGAGTGTGTTGACATCAAAGGCTGTTTAGGTACCACTGAAGTTATGCAGTCTGGCATATGGAATGAGTAGTATGCAAGATGGGCTTGGTGGCCGGTTGAGAAAAGTAAGCTGTCAGGAAAATTTGTTTTTCTGGTGTAATGTATGCCATCTGGGATGCTGTGTACAGACTTGCTCCCAGGAAGATTATCCTTTGGGTGGGCACCTGTTCGGATTTCATTTGGTTGATTGTGTACCCTATGGAGGTTAGCAGGGTCTTTACAAAGGCCAGGTGCTTGAGCAGCTTTTCCTGTCTGTCTGCCTGAATAAGGCAGTTATCCAAGTATGGGTACATTTGAATATTTCTTGGTCTGCAAAAGGCACTGGCCAGAGCCAGACATTTTGTGAAAACTCTGGCAGCAGTAGCTAAGCCAAAGGGAAGTGCAGAGAACTGAAAGTGTTGAGATCCTGCCCTGAAGTGGAGATATTTCCTGCATGATTCCCTGATAGGAATGTGGAGGTAGGCCTCTTAGATGTAGGGTGGCTAGCCAAGCGTCCTTGGAGAGCATGGTAGCAGCTGTTGGAGGGTGAGCATTTTGAATTTTGGGATCACCAGGAAGGCGTTTTGAATGGATAGACAGAGGATGGGGGCACCAGGTGCCCTCTTCTGGGGACCAGGAAAAGTCTAGAGTAGAAGCCTTGGCCTATCTGTTCTGCAGGAACGGGTTCTTACTGCCCTCCTAGAGAGTAGGGAATGGATTTGCTTTTGAGCATCTGCCCACTAATTTGGTGGTAGATCTGGAAACCCTTTTGGGGTTGGAAGCGTGAGGAAGGAGAATTTGTAAACCTGAGACACAATGTTCAGAACCCATTGGCCCTTGGTAATGGTGGCCCAAGTGCTTGAGTGAAAGGAGAGTTTTCCTCCTAGGGGTAAGTGAAGGTGGGCAGAGGGAAGGTCGGAAGGAGGTGAGTCATTGTAAGTTCTTACCATAAGGGGGTGGCTTAGAACTCCCTGGTTTTGAAGTGGAGGTAGTCCACTGCTTAGATTTCTGCATTACCTGGGGCTGCTGTCTGGGGGGGGGGGGTTGCTTCCGTGGGGCCTAGGCTGGGCCGGTTTACTCGGAGCAAGAAAGGACCAGTGCTTGGAAAGACGATTCCTCCTGATACCAAGAAGAATTATTAAACTGATGTTTGTAAGCCCAGGAAGTTCAAGCACTCGGCAGTCGGTTGTACCACAGCAAATTCACATATATCCACGCTATGAAGGATGAAATTAACCAATCCTCAGCTATAATGGACCGTTTATTGAAGTAACATCACGAACAGCAGTACACTTTAAAAACCAACAGCAGAAACATTAACATCCACGAAAACAGTACACTGAACCAGACAGCATAAACTAATTTACCCGGGTTTCGTCCGATATGACGAACTTCTTCAGAATGCAATTCACAAGTGTTACCTTAATTTAAATACACAGATTACACCCCAATTAAAGATTAATTAATTAATCAAATTGAATTCAATCAATTCAGTGGTTTTAATACACCCATTATGGCAAATAGCCACCAACTCTTGATCATACTAACATTACTTAAAAAAACTATAATCATATACCAATGTGATGTTTATGTTTATATATATATACATATGTGGGCATCCCCATGTTATTGCATCCTAAATGTTCTTGTATGTGCACAATATATATAATGATATAATAGTTGATTATTTTGATATTCTGTTTTCTGTGTGAAACCACATTCATATATTACCCTACATAAATATTATTTATATAAATACTCATTACACAACATTTATATCATTAAATTATTTTACACAACATTTATATCATTAAATTATTGATAAAAATAACAATAATGTAAATAAAAATAAAATTAAAACAAATAAAATTGATAATTAAATAAAAATGTATTTTAACCACTTTAGGGCCACCACATTATAAATAAAATGTAACAATATTAATAAATCAATTATTGTCAATAATTTTGTAATTAATTTTGGGCTAGTGTATTCTACCCTTGATGTAATTGTTGTTCAATATGGGTTTAATACTACAATATTCGTTTAAACCTGGCCAATTATAGGCATTTAGTAGTATTTGCCACTTTAATTCACTAACATCTAGATCATATTTGGTATGTTTTCCACATACATCATGTTCAATATGCTGAATAACACAAAATTTAAATGTGTGATTTATTTGATTGAATACGTCTGGCCAGGGCATTCGTTTTTCTCATGTGTTGAATATCTAGCAGATGTTCTTTAATTCTATTCCTAAAATGTCTGCTACTTTTACCAATATAGAATGCCTTGCAATCCTGACATAATGCAATATAATTAGAAGTTATGTACTCACCATAACGTTCCATCTGAGTAGGTGTATTCATTTGTCTGCAACCTGTGGGTTATGGATCCGATATCGGATCCGAACCGGCATGGTTTTCCAGCTATGGATCCAAGCTCTCAGCTCCTCCCCTCACCCATAATGCCCTGCTCTACCCTCATGACCTCAGATCGAGTTTGCCAAAGCAACAACACCCTAAAAAGGGTAACATAGAATATGCAGGAAACTGAAAGGCCAGGGGGATAGGAGGGCGGGATGGTTGCAGACAAATGAATACACCTACTCAGATGGAACGTTATGGTGAGTACATAACTTCTAAATCTGAAGTAGGATATTCATTTGTCTGCAACCTGTGGGACAGAGTCCCCAGCTACCTGAATCTTGGGCCATCATGGAAGGATATTCCGAGCACCGCTGAGCCAAAGGATGCTCTACCCTAGATGCAAGATCCAACTTATAGTGGGAAATAAACGTATGAGATGAAGCCCACGTGGCTGCTGCACAAATATCATCTAGAGGAATCCTAGCCTTGAAGGCTGCCGAGGTAGATACTGACCGGGTTGAATGGGCATGAACACCCTCCGGTGCGGCCTTCCTGAAGCTTGATAAGCCAATAAAATGCACTGTGAAATCCAGCGGGACAGAGAAACTTTAGAGATTGGCTTGCCCAAATTGAATTTTGCAAAGGAAATAAACAGCTGGTCGGATTGCCTATGACCAGCTGTCCTGTTCAGATAAAATCTAAGTTGCCTGTGAACATCTAGTGAATGTAGCTTATATTCACCTTTGTTTTCATATTTAGGGAAGAAAACAGGGAGGTTAATGGATTGATTGATGTTTGCTTCAGAAGCGATTTTAGGAAGAAAGGACGGGTTGGTCCTGAGGGAGACACGGTCCGGATGAAATACCAAGTAAGGAGGTTTAGCTGATAATGCTTGAAGTTCAGAAACTCTCTTGGCTGATGTAATGGCTACCAAAAGGCTGTCTTGTAGGACAAGAATTTGAGATCCACCGTAGCCGCTGGCTCGAAAGGAGGCGGTCAAGGCCTGTAGGACCAGAGAAAGGTCCCAAGGAGGAACTGCTTGTTTTATAGGGGGCCTGAGAAGAAAGGTACCTTTAAGAAAAATTTTACACAATTTGGCTGACATAAGAGGATTAGAGTCATGGCCAATGTGATAGTGAGAAATTGCCGCCAGTTGTACTTTGACTGTGGAACTGCTGGCACCATCGTTAAAGAGAGTGGTTAGAAAGTCAAGCACTAAAGGAAGAGGAACCGTGAAGGGATTCAGGCCTTGCCGCTCCGCCCACAAAGAGAAGCATTTCCACTTGCTTCGTAAACCTTTCTAGTGGATGGTTTATGAGCTGCCACCAAAATTGCCTTAACCGGTGATGAAATACCGGGAGTCCTTATCAAGAGTGGAACTGGAGCAGCCAAGCGGTCAGCTTCAGGTTGTCCAGATTCGGAGGAGGAATGCAGGATGGATGGGATATCAGATCCGGGATGGGATCTAGAATCCAAGGAGGATTCACCGAGTGAGACCTTAGGAAGGGGAACCAGATCTGTCGAGGCCAGAATGGAGCAATGAGAATCATTCTGCAACCCACCCAAGAGGCTTTCTGAAGAACTTGGAGCATCAGAGGCAAGGGTGGATAGGCATACAGAAGACCGGGTGGCCAAGCATGCACCAGAGCGTCTCTTGGGGTACCTCCGGGAGGAGGTATTAGAGCGAAAAACTGTCGCACTTGGTGTTTGAGGGAGAAGCAGAAAGATCGCATGAAGGGGTTCCCCACCGTGCGAATATGCGTTCCGCTACTTGACAATTGAGAGACCACTCGTAAGGGGTCAGAATGGTGCGACTGAGCTTGTCCGCTAGGATGTTGGACCAACCGGAATGCGTTGCTATTAGAAAGCGATTGGTGGAGATTGCCCATTCCCAAACTCTCATGGCCTCTCGACAAAGAGGGTAAGACCTTGTTCCCTCTTGCTTGTTGATGTACCAGACAACAGACATGTTGTCCGATTGAATCGCAATTGTTCCCAAGGGAAGAAAGTCCTGAAGTGCTAGCAACGCTAAGAGCACTGCTCTCATCTCTAGAACATTGATATGCAGTAAGGTCTCTGAATCGTTCCACGTGCCTTGGACGGTCCGGCCCGCAGTGCCCCCCACCCGAGGCGGGCGTCCGTGGTCACCGTGGCGAGAGGGAGAAGCACAAAATGGGCGGCCTTTGTGGAGATCCGGGAGTGGAGCCACCACAAGAGGGACCGCTTGCAAGCCTTGCTGATCGCTATGGGATGATGCATGGGGAGAGCAAGGTATGACCACTGTACTAAGAGCGTCCACTGTAGAATGCGCATATTGAGCCTGGCAAGAGGAAGAAGTGCTATAGCCGATGCCATGGACCCTAGAGCCCTCAGGACCAACTCCGCTGGAACAGAACTTGAATGGAGAATGGCCCGCACCTGGAGCTGCAGATTTAGAACTCTGTCCGCAGTGAGGAAGGCTCGTAAACTCCTTGTGTCTAGCCTGGCCCCTATAAAATCTAAGAGCTGTGTGGGCCCAGGTTGGATTTCTTTGTATTTATTGTGATGCCCAGAAAGGGAGCAAGATGGAGAAAGGAGTCTCGCCAATAGAAGTAGATGCCTTGTTGGGGCGGTAAGAAGCCAGTCGTCCAGGTAGGGAAAGACCTGCACCCCTGAAGCCTCAGGTGGGCCGCTACCACTGCTAATACTTTGGTGAACACCCTGGGGGCTGTGGTGAGACCAAAGGGAAGGACCCGAACTGGTAGTGACTGGCTCCCAGCCGAAGCGGAGAAACCTCCTGGAGCGCCTGTCCATCAGGATGTGGTAGTACGCGTCCTTGAGGTCTATCGAGCACATCCAGTGATTTTCTCCCAGAAGGGGAGAATAGATTGCAGAGTGACCATTGAATTTTTCTTTGGGGACTGCCAGATTCAAGAGAGAGAGGTCTAGGATTGGTCTTAGTTCCCCGTCTTTTTGGCACTAAAAGAATCTGGAGTAGAACCCTGATCCGATCTGGTCTGGGGAACGGGCTGGGTGGCTCTGTTCTATAGAACATGGCCAATTTCTGCGGCTGCGGCCTCCCGTTGACCGTTTGGCACGTCTGGGAGGGACTTCAACTTTGGAAGGTGAAGGAAAGGAATGCGATATCCCTGGATATGATTTGGAGAACCCAGCGGTCCGATGTTATGGACTCCCATGCCGCTAGGTGCCCGGGAACGTCCCCGACTGCCTCCAGAGTAGAGCAGTCGGGCAACCCTCAGGGTTGCTGCGCGGACGTTCAGAGAAAGGTTCCCTGGACCCGAAGTTTCTGGGAGCCCCTCTGCCTCTAGGGCGGCGTCCTCCCTGTCCTCCTCTGCCACGGAAGGACTGGTTGTCCGGAGCAGGCTGGGACTGCTGCGACTTCCGGAACCACATCTTCTTCTGACCCTTTTGGTTCCTAGAATAGGGCCTCTGGGGTGCAGAGAAGCGGATTCCGACGGCAGACAGCGTCTTCCGTCCTTTCGCTCTGGGTCAACGTCTGCGAACGGTCTTGCCAAACAGAGCAGAACCATCAAAGGGGCGTTGCAAGGCGCTTTGAAGGGCTCAGAAAAATCGCAGTGACGGAGCCAGGCCTGACGTCTAGTGACCAGTCCTGTCCCCGCAGCTCTAGCGGCGCCTTCCATTGCATGGGAGAGTAGCCGCATAGAAGTATTTGTAACTGACCTAAGAGTGGCCATACGGGTGGAGTGCAGAACTCTGTCCTCCTCCGAAATGGACTCGGGGGGGATGCAGCGTATTCCTTAATAAGATCTCGCTGCATCCTAATGACATGTGCCAAATAGTTCAGCGCCCTTACCGAGAAGGTCGCCGAACTGAACATCCGCTTCCCCAAGCGGTCCATCATCCGAGACTCCTTGCTCGGTGGGTGGACTGAGGACTCTCCTGAGCCAGTTCCCTCTTTGTGGCCGCCCGTCAACATGGCATCTACCGGAGGCCCCTTACTCCAATGGGCCCGGTCGGATGGCGGACTAAGGATCCTATCCGGTCTTTTGGGAATTGGCTCCACGGTGTCCGGTTCCTTCCACGCCCTGGTGGTAATAAGGTCCACCAGGGGTCGGCAGGGGACACCCAAGAGGTAGACGGGCCCGTTTCAAATGCCTCCAAGAACACGGACTCGTCGAGGAAGACTTGGGGCAGACCACCCCTTATACGGAGCATTTCCATGATGTCTCCAAAGGAGACATCCTCGGGGTGACCGTGGGAGCCTTCCCTTCCTCCAAGTCCGTGTCTTCTGTGAGAGACTCGGGGAGTCAATGTGCCTCCTTTTGCGTATGCTTGCGAGGGACCTCCTCTGGGGGCTGTCAGAGGAGTCCTCGCAGCAGCAATTTGCTCCATAGGAGCAACTTGGGGCACAGAAGCGGGCTGTCCCAGGGGCCGGATGGTGGAAGCCTGGCCCAGTGCAGAGGGAGCGCGGGACGGAGCCGGAACAAGTGCCGGGGTCCGGAGACCCTCAACAGAGCCCTCTCCACTACATCAAAAGCCGAAGGGGAGCCGACCTCGACCAAAGGATCAGACAATCGGCTCCCCTCGGATCCGAAGAGTGGACGGAGCCGGCACCAAACGCCGGATCCGAAGGGACAGTACGCTCCGACACAGACGGCGCCGAAGGAGCACTGATCCCCGGATCCGAGGCTCGGATCCAGGCTCCGAGAGGTCGGATCCGGCGCACTCGAGGGCAGGGTCGGATCCGGTACCAAGTACTATCGGCGCCGACCCACCCCGGCTCGGCTGCTCGGCTCCAGCTGCTCCAACCCGGATAGCGGGTCGGAGAAGGAGCAATAGGCTTAAAAAGGGTGTTGAGCTCCCCGAGGGGAGGCAAGACACTCCCATCTGCATCTGGGCCTGGATGAACCTTCTCATCATCCGGTCCAGATCAGCATCAGAAAGGCTATGTGTAGATCTCGGCGAGGCTACCGAGGTAGGCCTGGAGTGCCTCCTCGATAGCCTCGGCGGAGATCGGGTCTCCTCCTCCTCAGGACCCGGTGAAAAGCACACAGGGACCGGGCCGAGAAGGAGGAGACCGAGCCGACAACGGAGCCGGGAGAAGCCGCTTGGCTGGCGGGGCGAAACAGAGGTCTCGGCCCGCCGCTTGTGGTGCTTCTCCCTCCGGTCCTTTTTTCTAGCATCCCTCTCCTCTCCAGAAACGGGAGGTTGAGTCCCAGGAGCAGGAGGGTGCCACAGGGGAACAACCGTAGCCACAGTTGTTCCCGAAGGAGCGGAGGCCGGAGCCGAGTCTGGCGGTAAAAGACCCGCCAAGACAAGCTTGGACCTCCGCTCCCTCAGTGCCCTGGGGTTGAACCCTGCACAAATGGAACACCCAGATGTGAGGTGTTCAACCCCGAGACACTTAACACACCGAGTGTGGCCATCAGCCGGTGAGAGCTTATGGCCACACTCGGAGCATTTTGAGAAAATAGATTTAGGCTGATCAGCCATAATCTATAAAGCTACTAAAAGTAACTTAAACAAAAAGACACACAGGCCCAACACACACACTCTACGCAACAGCGAGGGGAGGGAAAAAAAAATTACTTAATTTAACTCAAAATAAAACTATCAAAGAGGGAAACCTAAACTTTCACACAGAAAAACACAAAAAACTTTAAATTTTCTGTTTTAACAGGAAATAAATCACCACTTAGCTGAGAGCTATGAATACAAATCCAGTCACCAGCGCGGCAAACGAGATCTGAGGTCATGAGGGTAGAGCAGGGCATTATGGGTGAGGGGAGGAGCTGAGAGCTTGGATCCATAGCTGGAAAACCATGCCGGTTCGGATCCGATATCGGATCCATAACCCACAGGTTGCAGACAAATGAATATCCTACTTCAGATATAACGTTAGAAGTAAAACAATTAAAATGTTCTTTTATACTAATGTTATGATAGTTAACCATAAGTCTACCACCTGTACATTTTATATGTTTACAAACAGTACACCTCCCACATTTAAAATTACCAACTGTCCTATTTGTTTTAGGCTTAGTTGAATATATAGTGTTTTCAAAAAATTCTTTGAAGGATGTGTCCTTTTTATATACAAATTTAAGTTGTCCTTGAAATATATGCGCCACACTATTATCATCTGTCAAGATCCCCCAATATCTCCTGATAATATTCCTGATAATCTCATAAGTGTCATCGAATACAGAAATGTATAATGGCAATTGATGGTTGTCTACTTTATTATTGTTTGTGTTAATACTAATGTTAATGTACCCGTGACTCAATATAGCCTCATAGGTTCCCATAAGTCTTTTATTTTTAACTTCAAGTATTTTCTCACAAAAAACCTCTGGATATCCCCTGTTAATAAACATAGTTGCCATAAATTTTAATTCTTTAATAAATTCATCCTCATCACTGACCATTCTGGCCGCCCTGACCATCTGGCCTTTAACCACGGCTTTCTTCTGATGGTCAGGGTGCCAACTGTCATAGTGGAGGTAAGAATTTGAAAATGTTGATTTTCTGAATATATTAGATTTCAAGCAACCACTACTTTTATTATATGTAATTTTCACATCCAGGAATGTTGTTTCCTCAACGCTAATGGTATGTGTGAATTTTAAAAATCGGACATTGTTATTGATATATTCCAGGAATGTATTTAATTCTCTTTCATCTTGATCCCAGATGATAAAAAAATATCGTCTAGGTATCTTAAATACATTTTTATATGTTTCCAAAATCCACTTTTGAATACAAAATTTTGTTCCCAGTATGTCATTATGAGATTTGCATACATGGGGGGGGGGCACAAGCTGCCCCCATGGCCACCCCATCAGTTTGTTTGTAATAATTCCCTTCAAAATGTATGAAATTATTATGCAATACGATGTCCATAAGATTAATTAGTGTGTTAATTTTGGTTTGTTCATATATTCTAGATTCAAAAAGTTGTTCCTCTAACCATATTAAGCCTATGTCGTGTGGGATGCATGTAAATAAATTACATACATCCACTGTGACAAAAATATCTCCATTATTCATTTTGAATTAATTCAACCTTCAAAGAAAATCCCAAGAGTCTTTAGTAATATAGGGATATTTAACTAGGCACTTCTTAAAATGATAGTCCAAATAGTGTCCAATGAAGCATGTTTTGCTTCTCTTACCATCAACTATTGGTCTGAATTGCAAATTATTCAGACCCTTATGAATCTTGGGTATTCCAAAAATTCCACTAATTACGGGATAATCATTCTTCAAAAAACCATATTCATCCTCTGAAATTTCTCCTTGCATTAACATGTCTTCTAATAAGTTGTCAATTCTTTGGTTAGCAATATGAATTTCATTCAAACTGACCTCTGAATATGATTCACTAAATAACATTGTTGTCATATACGAAATGTAATCCCCTTTATCTGTTATAACAACCCCACTACCTTTATCCGGTCTCATTATTCTGATATCCGTAAGTCCCAATATATAATCAAGTGTAGTTTGTTGTTCCTTTGCCATATTGGTATGTATAGGTTGTTTATATTGCCTATAGAAATTCCTAATGTCCCTTTCAGTTATTTTTTCAAATAAGGCTACTTTTTCATGGGTTGGGGGGTTGAAAACACTGGGTTTGGTCAGTTTGTTGTTATTATATTTGAGAAACATGTTTTCGTTAGGTATATTCTTGAAAAAAGTTTTCAGGTTCAATTTCCTGATGAATAATTTCAAATCAATAAGTGAGCTAACCAATCTACCCTTCCGACATGGTACAAAGTTGAATCCCCTTGAGAACAGATTAGCATGTTCTCTACTCATGACATTCTTCGAATAGTTGAATATTTTGAAATCCCCTTGAGTGTTAGTTATAATTATCGGGTTACTTAAAAATTCACTCTGTTGATTCAAGGCTAGTGCTTGAAAAAGGCTGAAACCTTTCCTCAAAATAATGTTCAGGATTCAAATCAATATGAAAGTTAATGGGAATAATCATACCAGTACATGTCTGGGGTATATACATATTTTCCCCCACTGTTGTTGTTTGATCGTCATAAATATGTTCAGATCTATTTTCGTCTGTCAAATTTTGTCCCTTTATGATATCCATAACTTCATATGTAGAAAGGTTTAATAATGTATAATCCCCCTCATTTAATTCCTGTAGTTCTTTCCTCATCGTACTATTTCTCACATCTACTGGTATTATATCATTATCTATGCCATGATAACAGTTAGCTGTTCTTACATCATGAGAGGTTGTAATTCCTTGTGAAATAAAAGAACATTTGTCACAATAATTGTTTATGTCACTTAAATAATTTTCTACATTTTGTTCATTTTGTCTTGTAGTTTCAAAATTCATGTTATTTCCCAAACTGTGGCTGTTAAGGTTGCTTAAACCATTAATTACATATTCATTCATACCATTGGTTACATCACCATTCAAAACATCATACATGCCCACTTCTGTATTCGTTTCCCCATAATTACCCTTGAAGTTGACGTAGTTACCAGTCTGTGTTCTGTGATATTTATTGTATGTCCGGATGTCCGTTGTTAACTGAAAAAAGTCACATATGTTGTGGTTGTCGATACCCAAACTTTGATCACTGTTGGAATGTAAAATGTCGTGAACATAGGGTATGTGATGCCCGTACCTCGATCCCAACACTCCAAATATACTATGGGTGCTGTCAGTATCTTCCCCGCTGACTACCTGCGGTTCTTCCAGGCATTTTTGCCGTTTTTTGACAAAAAATCTTTTTTGGGTCGTGCTCCCGTATTCCTTTGTTCTCCAACTTCCATATTTTGTCCTCGGTTAAAGAGCCTCTCAGACCGCCGAACCCCGTCTTCAATAAATCCACCGTTGATTTCACCATTACTATGTTCTTCATTATGTTCCCCATCGGAAGTGACATCGTTCATTTCCGGTTCTGATCCTTTACGCCCCTCTTGATACTGGTTACCGTGACTACGAGTCACCCGTTTGGTTTTTGGGTAAACATCCCCGATTTCATATCTGTGGATATCTCTTGTTATTTTAGAAAGTTTTTTATTGTACAAAATGTCACAGGTGTTGTCCACATCCCGTATAATGTGGGTGTAGTTCGTGTAGTTTCGCTCAAACAATAAATCCTGGCTGATGTTAAGATTTAGACAATCTAATTCTTTAAGTAAAGTCTCTATCCTCAGGTTATTGTGTTTAATTATAATTTCCATAAGCTTAATGCCTGTGTCATTGAACAATTCATGTAATTCATCTAACATATTTGTGTTGTCTTCACAGCCATTGGGGTATCTCCAAAGGCGCAGACCTTTAGGGACCATATTAAGTTCAATGTTTTTTTGTAAGTAACTGTTTTCCAATTGAATTCTCTTAAATTTGAAGAGTTTCATTTCAAAGGTCTTTAACATATCTTGCATGGAGGTGTTACTTTGTTTCGGTGTAAGAGATCTAGACTTGTTCCCCATATTGAACGAGTAGTTGTTGTCTCGCCATGCTTTGTCATTCCTGACTCCAACAGAATAAACTTTCTCTCCATTTTTACGTTGTCCTTGAGTGCCCGTACCTAGCGATTGTGGTGTAGCCTGTGTTAAGGGTAACCCAAGACTGTCGGTTACTGAGTCTATGTGAACTTGATTATCTTTGTCCAATATTTGGTGTATGAGAGCCGAATGCTCTCTAAGCTGTTCTCGAATCTGCTGAAGTAACACACCGGTGTCCACCGGGACTGGAACAACCTCGCCTTCCATTGCCACTGATACCAAGAAGAATTATTAAACTGATGTTTGTAAGCCCAGGAAGTTCAAGCACTCGGCAGTCGGTTGTACCACAGCAAATTCACATATATCCACGCTATGAAGGATGAAATTAACCAATCCTCAGCTATAATGGACAGTTTATTGAAGTAACATCACGAACAGCAGTACACTTTAAAAACCAACAGCAGAAACATTAACATCCACGAAAACAGTACACTGAACCAGACAGCATAAACGAATTTACCCGGGTTTCGTCCGATATGACGAACTTCTTCAGAATGCAATTCACAAGTGTTACCTTAATTTAAATACACAGATTACACCCCAATTAAAGATTAATTAATTAATCAAATTGAATTTGAGTTTTTTGTGAGAAAATACTTGAAGTTAAAAATAAAAGACTTATGGGAACCTATGAGGCTATATTGAGTCACGGGTACATTAGTATTAACACAAACAATAATAAAGTAGACAACCATCAATTGCCATTATACATTTCTGTATTCGATGACACTTATGAGATTATCAGGAATATTATCAGGAGAAATTGGGGGATCTTGACAGATGATAATAATGTGGCGCATATATTTCAAGGACAACTTAAATTTGTATATAAAAAGGACACATCCTTCAAAGAATTTTTTGAAAACTCTATATATTCAACTAAGCCTAAAACAAATAGGACAGTTGGTAATTTTAAATGTAGGAGGTGTACAGTTTGTAAACATATAAAATGTACAGGCGGTAGACTTATGGTTAACTATCATAACATTAGTATAAAAGAACATTTTAATTGTTTTACTTCTAACGTTATTTATATTGCATTATGTCAGGATTGCAAGGCATTCTATATTGGTAAAACTAGCAGACATTTTAGGAATAGAATTAAAGAATTAAAGAACATCTGCTAGATATTCAACACATGAGAACAACGAATGCCCTGGCCAGACATATTCAATCAAATAAAAATCACACATTTAAATTTTGTGTTATTCAGCATATTGAACATGATGTATGTGGAAAACATACCAAATATGATCTAGATGTTAGTGAATTAAAGTGGCAAATACTACTAAATGCCTATAATTGGCCAGGTTTAAACGAATATTGTAGTATTAAACCCATATTGAACAACAATTACATCAAGGGTAGAATACACTAGCCCAAAATTAATTACAAAATTATTGACAATTAATAATTGATTTATTAATATTGTTACATTTTATTTATAATGTGGTGGCCCTAAAGTGGTTAAAATACATTTTTATTTAATTATCAATTTTATTTGTTTTAATTTTATTTTTATTTACATTATTGTTATTTTTATCAATAATTTAATGATATAAATGTTGTGTAATGAGTATTTATATAAATAATATTTATGTAGGGTAATATATGAATGTGGTTTCACACAGAAAACAGAATATCAAAATAATCAACTATTATATCATTATTATATATATTGTGCACATACAAGAACATTTAGGATGCAATAACATGGGGATGCCCACATATATATGTATATATATAAACATAAACATCACATTGGTATATGATTATAGTTTTTTTAAGTAATGTTAGTATGATCAAGAGTTGGTGGCTATTTGCCATAATGGGTGTATTAAAACCACTGAATTGATTGAATTCAATTTGATTAATTAATCTTTAATTGGGGTGTAATCTGTGTATTTAAATTAAGGTAACACTTGTGAATTGCATTCTGAAGAAGTTCGTCATATCGGACGAAACCCGGGTAAATTCGTTTATGCTGTCTGGTTCAGTGTACTGTTTTCGTGGATGTTAATGTTTCTGCTGTTGGTTTTTAAAGTGTGCTGCTGTTCGTGATGTTACTTCAATAAACGGTCCATTATAGCTGAGGATTGGTTAATTTCATCCTTCATAGCGTGGATATATGTGAATTTGCTGTGGTACAAACGATTCCTCCTGAACCTAGGGGGCTGGACCTTTAAGAAATCTGTTTGCACAGATTTTGCTTTTTCTTCCATCTTTTTAAGACCTCTTCTGCCTTGGTGCCAAATAAGTTATTTGGGTAAGGGGGCATCCAACAATTTAGATTTGACATGGTCTGGCAGGGGCTGTTCCTTAAGCCATGCATGTCTTCTAATGACAGATCCAGTGACTGCTGCGCTGCAGAAAGCTTCTAGGGCATCACAACCAGAGTACAAAGTGTGTTTGGTTACTTGACTTGCAGAATGCATTAAATCTTGTAAATCTTTAGATTCTGCCCAAACAGGAAAGGAAGACATTTTTTGTTTAAGGAGTTGCAAGGTATGTTGCAGATATTTCAGCATAACAAACTGACAATTTAGTGCCCTGATAGCAAGAGTAGCTGAGGTGTATACTTTTTTTACCCCATCTGTCCAATGCTCGGGAATCCCCGTCTGAGGGGCTGGGATTCTTAGCAGAAGTTGCTTTAATCCCTTTTGGCCCTTGAGAAATGACCTCAGGGTCAGCTGTTGGATTTTTAAAGATTTGTGTGAGTCAGGGACTCTACAGTACCTGTCTCGTTTTCTGGGAGCAGGAGGTAGAATGTTAGGAGTCAAGCTGGATTCAAGGAAAACATCATCCACAATATCCAGGCCTGGGGGGTGGCCAAGAGTCTGTGTTGCGGAAGATCCAGGAATTCCCAAAGTCTCTTTTTGGACTGAGGGTAGTCCTGACTCTCCCATTGGAAATGTTCTCTTAAAGTATGCAGGGTTTCCCCAAAGGAAAAAAAATCCTCTGGGGGAGGCTGAAGGAATGTAGTCCTCTGCATCAGAATCCTCATAAGTGGACAGGGGTTGCATGTCTTCATAGTCAGCTGCATCAGATTCATCTGACTCTTGTTCAGACAAAACTACAGGGGACAGATCTCTTTTCCTTTTTGAGGGGATAGCTTGGCCTCCCCTGATCAGCATAAGGTCTTCTGCCATTTTAAGCATTTGAGACTGAGGCAATGTAGCAGGCACCTGAGAGTGGGTCGTCTGTTTCTTGGGTGTGGTTCAAACCTTGGGACTAAAAAACTGTTGTTGAAAGAACAGTAGTAGGGAAAGAAGACATCTATCAGATTCGGTAGTGCGAAGGATTTCCTCGGAAGCTGGTGCCTGCTCAGCAGCTCCAGACCCATCCAAGGTAGAGACTACCGCAGGATCCTTAACCGAAGAGTTTTGCAGCATACCAGACTCTGAAAGGGTCTCTGTAGTGGCCTGCAAATCAACTGAAGCAGGCATCAGGGGCTCCAAAAGCACCTCACAGAGTACTAGATGACTATTAGTTTAATGGAAACGCCGGTAGGTTTGGACGTGTGCGGTCTGTCTCCATCTTTATCTTTATGTTTTTTCAGAAGATCTGCTATTGGATGGCTTACCAAAGTCATTTCGGAATAAGAGGAAGGCAAACAAAAATATATGGCTACAATAAGGACCAGATGACAGTTCTGGCACTGAACAAAGCACAGAAGCGACAACGGGGGACGTCATGGTTTGGATCTAAACAAGTGATGCATTAAGAGTGCAAGTCACGGTGTGGTATTTGCTTTCCACAGGCGAGACAATTAACATTTTACTGACATTGGTTAGTGCAAGAAAAAAGGATTCCCAATGGAGTACTTGCTTTCAAAGACTTCAAATTCAATTCGGAAATGAAAACTCAGGTAGCGGCCAACAGACACTCGTGCAAACTACTTCTGCTTTGGGCTCCACTGCAAGAAAGACTGATGTAATGGCGTTGGCTGGCTTACTTTATACTACTGACGACCTGATGTCAAGTCCTGAAGTGACGGCAACAAACACAGAAATGCCAAGCTTCTAGTATTCGGGCTGGCCAACAGCTACCCTGGCAGGGATAAAGTACAGTTGTGTACACTTACCATAAATGTAGATGTTAGAGTGTATTCACTGTTGCAGTCATTACATTTGGGTAATCTGCTGGCAGGTTACCCTCAGTTGGCCTGAATTCTAATGTCTTGGGTCCTGCGTCGGTTGCAGTCTTCTCTTCCATGACGTCGGGTCATCAGGGGTATAAAAAGTACAGTTGTGTACCTACCATAAATGTAGATGTTAGAGTGTATTCACTGTTACAGTCATTACACTTCGGTTATCCTGCTGGCAGGCTACCCGCAGTCGGCCAGAATTCCAAAGTCTAGGTCCGGCATCGGTTGCAGTCGCCTCTTCCCTGACGTCAGTGCGCCAGGGGTATAAAAAGATGCAGCCGATGCAATTTTCTTCAGTTTTTCTTGCCCCAGATGTCAGGTGGCCCCAAATAGATAGGCTGATAAAAATTATGCCAAAAAGCATGCATGTACTAAAATAAACATTTCCTTCATCTACAAGCAAATACACCACAAAGGTTGTGTAGAATAGAGAAGTACAGAACAGTCCCAGCAAAGAAAAGGGGGATGGTGGGTGGGTAACCTGGACTGCAACAGTGAATACACTAACATCTACATTTATGGTAGGTACACAATTGTACTATGCTCATCGTGTTTCACTGTTGCAGTCATTACACTTGGGATGAATCCCAAAGCTGAGGTTGGGTGGCTGGTCCTAAACAGGATTAGGAGAGGCTACCAGGCCCTGCAGAACTGCAGTGGCAAAGCCTGCTCTGGATTTAGAGTAGAGAGGTAAGTGGTAGTCCTTGGTGAAAGTGTGCACTGAACTCCAGGTTGCAGCCTCTAAAATGTCTTTGGTTGGTACTCCTCTGAGGATGGCTGCTGAAGTGGCTGCTGATCTGGTAGAATGTGGCCTAATGCCCTTAGGCACTGATTTGCCATGTTGTGAACAGCAGAAGCGAATGCAGTGTCCTATCCATTTTGAAACAGTCTGCTTTGAAATAGGCTTTCCTTGTGATCCTGCAGCATAAGCTACAAACAGTTACCCAGTTTTTCTGAAAGCTTTTTTGTCCAAGTAGAATCGTAGCGGTCTGTGTATGTCCAAAGCGTGCAGAAGTCTCTCCCCTTTATTCTGGGGATTTGGATAGTATGTTGGCAAATTAATGGTTTGGTTAAGAGCCACACTGGACACTACCTTTGGCATAAATGTTGGGTTTGTCCTTAGAGAGACCCTGTCCTGGTCAAAAATGATGAAAGGTCCCACTGCCATTAATGCCTGCAACTCAGACTCTTCTTGCTGAAGTTATTGCTAGGAGCAGAGCAGTTTTTCATAAAAATTTTATATCAGCTGTATTGGCTGACTCAAAAGGAGGCAGTATGAGTTTTTCTAAAACAAAATTGAGGTCCCAAGTAGGTAATGGTGCTCTCCTTGGGGGGGTCTTATGTTTTTTCCCCTCTGAGGTACTGTCTTAGTAGTGGATGAGAGAAAATAGGAGGTTCCGTATTGTAATGCGCTGAAATGGCAGAGGCATGGATCTTAATTGATGAGGATAGGCCTTTGTCCAGCATCTCAGTTAGGTATTGTAAAATTTGAGGTATATTTGGAACAAGTGGTTCGAGTCCTTGAGCCTGGTTCCAAGCACAGAATCTCTTCCATTTTTCTGCATAAGATTTTCTAGTGCTTGGCCTCCTGGCTTCTAAAATGACATCCATAACAGCTTTAGAGAGATGTGTGGTCTGAGTGGCTATATTATCTGTCATGCAGCCAGATTTAAGGTTCTGAGTTGACTGCAGAATCTGATTGTTTTGTTGAGTCAGAAGATGAGGAATTTGAGGCAAAGGCCAGGCTGGGCCTTGAGACAAGCTTTTTAGGACTGAGTACCAGTGCTGGCATAGCCAGTCTGGGACAATCAGGATCATTTTTGGCTTCTCGTCTGACTTTTAGGAGCACCTTGGGAAGAGGAGGCAGTGGAGGAAAGGCATAAACTGTCAGTTTTCCAGCTGAATGATAGAGCATCCACTTTCCATGGTTGGGAGTGATAAGTTCTTGTGCAAAATCTCTGTAGTTGGCAGTTGTGAGGGGAGGCAAAAAGATCTATGTCTGGGCGTCCCCATTTCCTTGTTATGCTGAAGACCTGTGGATTTAGTTTCCATTCGTGAGGATCCATGAGATTTCTGCTTAGTTCGTCTGCCAGTGTATTTTTCATTCCTGGCAGGAATTGTGCCTGCAGATGTACTTGATAGGGCAGTGCTGTGCTCCACAAAGTCATGGCTTGCCTGCAGAGGGGGTAGGAATGTGTACCCCCTTGCTTATGTACCACATAACTGTGGTATTGTCAGTCTTTAGTAATAGTTGTCCTGGATGTAGTAAATCCTTGAAGGCTGTCAAGGGCATTCTGTACAGCTAACATCTCTTTGATTGATGTGAAGATGCATTTGTTCCTTGGGCCACGTGCCCTGAATACATTTTCCTGCCATGTGTGCCCCCCAGGCATAATCCGATGCATCTGTTATTGTCTGCCTGGCTGTGGGTAAGGTGAAAGGCTGTCCCTTGTTGTGGTGACAGGCCCGTGCCCACCATCGAAACTCCTGTTGCAGGCAGGGAATTAGAGTTATTGGTGTTTCCAGGCTTTGGTAATGTTGAGTCCAAACACTTTTTAGATACCACTGTAGTTTCCTCATATGCAGTCTTGCATATGGAATTAGTAGAATGCTGGATGCCATGAAGCCCAGGGCCTGCAGAATTCTTCTTGCAGGGAGCCGAGTCTTTGTTGCCATCACTTGAAAGTAATGAATCAGTTGTCTTTGCTTGCCTGGCGTGAGATAAGCCATCTGGGCAGTTGTATTTAAGCTTGCACCCAGGAATATTCTCTCTTGAGAGGGCACTACTTTTGATTTCTTTTCATTTACTGTGTACCCTAGGCAAATTAGTAATCTTTTTACAAATGCCAGATGCTTTAGTAGAATGTCCTTGCTCTCTGCTTGAATAAGGCAGTCGTCCAAGTAGGGATATATTTGAATTCCGTTCTGTCTGCAAAATACAATTACTGGTTCCAGGCATTTTGTGAAGACCCTGGGCGCAGTAGATAAGCCAAAGGGCAGTGCAGAGAATTGGTAATGCATTGAGCCAGCTATGAATCTGAGGTATCTTCTGCAAGATTGTCTGATTGGGACATGCAGGTATGCCTCCTTGAGGTCAAAGTAACTAGCCAAGCCTTCTTGCCTAGCATGGGTAGAAGTTGCTGCAGCGTTAACATTTTGAATTTTGGAACATCCAGAAAAGTATTTAGGATTGACAGGTCCAGTATTGGTCTCCAGGCTTTGTCCTTTCTGGGTACCAGGAAAAGTCTTGAGAAAAATCCTTGTCCCTGTTCTTGCTGTAGTACTCTGAATAGCTCTCATGTCCATGAGGGCAGAAATTTGTTTTTGTGCCCCTGCCCATTGGTTTTGTCGCAGGTCTGGCATACCTTTTGATTTTGGAAGGGTGTGAAAGTGGAACCTGTATCCCTGAGAAACAATATTCAGAACCCATTTGTCCTGGGTGATCATGTGCCAATTCTGTGAGAAAAGTGCTAGCTTTCCCCCAAGGGTGCTGCCAAAAGTTAAGTGCTTGGCATTTGTAGAAGGAAGTCATTGGGACTGTTTCCTATAAAGCTGTGATTTGTCTTCTCCTTCCTTTGGGGGCTGATGCACCCCATTGTTTAGGTCTGTATGAGCCTTGGGGCTGAGATCTGCCTCTTTGTGGCCTGACACAGGAAAGGACCAATTTTTTGAAGGCCAGTTTCTGTTAAACCTAGGTGGTTGAACCTGTAAGAAATCCTTTACTGTCTGCATTGATTTTGCTTTATCCTCCATTTTCTTTAACACCTCTTCTGCCTTAACACCAAAGTATCATGCTGCAGTGGAGCATCCAATAGTTTTACTTTAACATGTTCAGGTAAACTTTGTTCTTTCAACCAAGCATGCCTTAGAATGACAGAGCCTGTAACTGCGGCTCTACAAGCCTCTAATGAATCAAAACCACATTTATTTATTTAAATTTGTTGACCGGGAGTGTCCGACTGGACGTAGGTCCATTTTCAGCGGAGGCCCGGGGAGAAAAGCTCCAAAGTAAAATAAACAGACAGTAGTTACATTGGATTACATAGCGATTAACAATTTAACATAGCAATTACAACATACTTACAGATGAACATAGTACATAAGTAGACAACTAGAATCTTTATCTGTGAAGTACATAACAGACATTAACAAATGTTACAATGAGAAGTTCCTGATGTATAATAAGTTCTAGGCTTATGAGCATCTGAGCTTGCTATAATCAAGGTAGATAGTGGAGTGGAAAGAAAGGTAGTGGTTGGATGGGGTGGATGATATTACAGTGGGAGTTGCAAGGGCATAGCCAGCATGTTTTTAGGTGCGCTTTTAGTAAAGTTTTGAAGTGGGTGCATGATGGTACGGAGGTAATTGTGGGTGGGAGTGAGTTCCATAATTTGGCTATGGCACAAGAGAATAGTGCTTCACCAGCAGAGTTATTGGCTTTAGTGATCTGCAAGTGATTTTTGTTGCTGGATCACTGGTGGTGCGATAGGGTTGGAGTAGATTCTGGAGAGATGGGACATTTAGTGGATGCAGAGTATGCTTCCCCACTTGTTCAGCTGCATGCAATAAATCCTGCATTTCCTTATTGTCAGGACATTCTGACTTTGTAAGCATTTTCTGTTTTAACAAAGACATGAGGTACTGTTGATATTTAAGCATGTGAAACTGGCAGTTTAAAGCCCATACAGTTAAAGTAGCAGAAGTGTAAACTTTTTTCTCGCATCTATCCAGAGCTCTAGAATCCCTATCAGAGGGGACAGGTTTTTTTGCAGTGGAAGCCTTAACCCCCTTTGGGACCCTGAGAAATTGTTTCTGGGTCAGCAGCAGGGTTTTTATAAAGAAATTTGAGAGTCTGGGACCCTGTAGTACCAGTCTGGCTTGACTGGTGCGGGGGTTAAAGAATCAGGAGACAGACTGGATTCAGTGAAAACAATAATATCAAGCACAGGGGGGGGGGGGGATAGCCAGGGGTCCTGGGCTGAGGCAATAAAAGAAAGTCTCTGAGCCTTTTCTTGGATTCTGAATAATCCTGGCTCTCCCAATGGAAATGCTCCCTCATGGTGTGCAAGGTTTCCCCAAAAGAATAATCCTTCGGTGGAGAGGGTGAAGGTATAGATTCTTCTGCATCAGAGTCCTCATAGGGAGAGAGAAAATATCCCTGATCTGAGGAGGAATCAGAGGAAATAGAAACCTGGTCAGAGGAGTCTGTCTGCGTCTTGCCTAGGCCTTTTATCGGGGGGGGGGGATGGGAACACCTGATCAAAGTAATTAGGTCCTCGGCCATTTTAAGCATCTGTTTCTTTGGCATGGATGACTGTCCAGGAGAATGCTGTACTTGTTTCCTTGTCTTTAATGGTGTTTTTGACTTTGCCTTGGCTGCTGTAGTGGACTTAATAGTAAGCTGTGAAGGTCTGAAAACACCCTCAGAAGCCAATGCCTGCTCAGCGGCTCCAGACCCATCTGAGGGAACAGTTTCCGCAGGCCCAATACCTTGAGTTTCCAGAGGCCTAGATGTCTCCACGTGGGAGTCGGATATGGCCTGTGGCTCTGAGGTAGCGGGTGTCAGGGGCTGCGAAAGCGCCTCACTGAGAACCGGCGACCGGCCTGGAAGAGGCTTCATCGCTTTTAGACCTCAGATGCCTGTCCTTTTCCTTGTCTTTGCATTTTTTATGAATTCCGGTCGTCTGTTGTTCCGACGGCATTATGTAGTTAAACCGTCGGCCAAAGTAATGTAAAACAAAATCAAACAGACGCTTAATAGTGCGTTTCTTGAATCTAGCACAAAACTGACAACTAGTAACGTCGTGATCAGGGCCTAGGGCAAGGAATACAGTAAGAGTTAAAATCCTTATGAGGTATTTGCTTCCCACAAGAAATACAATTGTCAACTTTTACGGACATCTGTCTGGAGCAAGAAAAAGTTTCCCCAATGGGGTACTTAGCTTTATTGAAGACTTCGGTTCTGAAATTCGATTTCGAAAATCTCAGGAGTTGACCGACCGGCACTTGCGAACTGCTTTGGCTTTGGGCACCGCACAGCAAGAAAGACTGAAGAAAATGGCGTCTGCTGCATCTTTTATACCCCTGGCGCACTGACGTCAGGGAAGAGGCGACAGCAACCGACAACGGATCTAGACTTTGGAATTCTGACCGACTGCAGATAGCCTGCCAGCAGGATAACCCAAGTGTAATGACTGCAACAGTGAAACACTATGAACATCATGCAGCAGATGCCATTTTCTTTAGTATTGCCCCTGGTGTCAGGTGCCCCCAAAAAGGTAGCAAATTATATATATATATATATATATATATATATATATATATATATATATATATATATATATATATATATATACATGCATCAATATAAACTTTACCTTCACCTACAAGCAAATACACCACATAGGTTGTAGAAGACAGAGAAGGAAAGAAACTCCAGAATGACAGGGGGATGGCGGGAGGGTAACCTGGACTGCAACAGTGAATACACTCGAACATCTACATTTATGGTAAGTGTACACAACTGTACTATGTTATTAGTGTTTCACTGTTGCAGTCATTACATTTGGGTAGAATCCCAAAGCCATGGTTGGGAGGGCTGGAGCTAAACAGAATTAGGTGCGGCTATAAGGCCCTGCAGCAATGCAGTGGTAAAGCCTGCCCTGGACTTAGAGTAAAGAGGTAAATGGTAATGCTTTGTAAAGGTGTGAACAGAACTCCAAGCAGCAGCCTCTAGAATGTCTTTGGTTGGTACTCCTCTGAGAAAGGATGCTGAAGTAGCAGCAGCTCTGGTGGAATGAGACCTAATGCCCTTGGGCACAGGTTTACCATGGTGTAGGTAGCAAAAACGGATGCAGTGGCTTATCCACTTTGAAATTGTCTGCTTTGAAACAGCCTTTCCTTCTGATCTTGCAGCATATGACACTAGTAATTGCTCAGTTTTTCTTAAAGCTTTAGTCCTGCTCAAGTAGAATCTTAGCTGTCTGTGTACATCCAATGAATGCAAAATTCTCTCCCCCTTGTTCTGCGGATTTGGATAAAAAGGTTGGCAGATGAATTGTTTGGTTAAGAGTCACACTGGAAACCACCTTGGGCATAAAAGTAGGATTTGTCCTCAGACACCCTGTCTGGGTAAAATATGAGAAAAGGCTCTACAGCCATAAAGGCCTGTAGCTCTGAAACTCTTCTTGCTTAAATAATTGCTAGTAGCAGAGCAGTTTTCCATAAGAACTTTATATCAGTGGTAGCAGCTGGTTCAAATGGAGGCAGGGTGAGCTTTTCCAACACATAATTGAGGTCCCATGCAGGTAATAGTGATCTTGTAGGAGGCCTTACATTTTTGGCTCCTCTAAGATACTGCTTTAGTAAAGGATGAGAAAAGATTGGTGGCTCTGTATTGTAATGAGCAGAAATGAGAGAGGCATGGATTTTAATTGAGGAGAAAGATAGGCCTTTGTCAAGCATCTCAGTTAAGTATTGTAATATGAGGAATATTTGGTTCTGCTGTATCAGTTCCTTGTGCTTGATTCCAAGCACAGAATCTCTTCCATTTGTCAGCATAAGATTTTCTAGTACTAGGACTTCTGGCTTCCAAAATGGCATCCATCACAGCTTTACTGAGAGGTGTTTGTATAACATGATCAGCCATGCTGCCAGGTTCAGTGTCTGCAGTTGATTGTGCAGGATCCGATTGTTTTGCTGGGATAGTAGGTGAGGTCTTTGAGGTAAGGTCCAAGCTGGATATTGAGACAAGTTCCTTAGGACTGGGTACCAGTACTGGTGGGGTCAGTCAGAGGCAATTAGTATCATTTTTGGTTTCTCTTGTCCGACTTTTAGGACCACCTTTGGGAGAAGAGGCAGAGGAGGAAAGGCGTAAACGGATAGGTCTTTCCAACTGAAGGATAGGGCGTCCACTTTCCATGCTGGTCTGTGATAAGTCCTTGTGCAGAATCTTTTCAATTGATAATTTTGAGGAGAGGCAAATAGATGTATGTCTGGGTTCCCCATTTCTCTATCATGCTGAAGACTTGTGAATTTAGTCTCCACTCGTGAGGATCCATGAGATTTCTGCTCAAGCCATCTGCCAGTGTATTTTGTTTTCCTGGCAGGAATGGAGCTTGAAGATGCATTTGGTAGGTCAAAGCTGTGTCCCACAGTGCCATGGCTAATCTGGAAAGGGGGTATGAGTGTGTGCCCCCTTGCTTGTTTATATACCACATGACTGTGGCGTTGTCAGTCTTAAATCAGTAGTTGTCCTGGATGAAGTATGTCCTTGAAGGCTGTTAGGGCATTTTGAACAGCTAGCATCTCTTTCTGGTTGATATGTAGATGCATTTCTTTTGGGGTCCATATGCCCTGAATGCATCTTCCTGCCATGTGGGCCCCCCAGGCATAATCAGAGGCGTCTGTTAAGGTTTGGCTGTCTGGGGAGAGAGTGAAGGCCCGTACCATGTTTTGGCGACATGCCTTTGCCCACCACAGAAACTCCTGTTGTAGGCAGGGAATGAGAGGAATCATTGCTACCAGACTGAGAATAACTCCTCAGGTACCATTGAAGTTTCCTCATATGCAGTCTTGCATATGGAATCAGTAGGATGCCATGAAGCCCAGAGCCTGCAGAATTTGTCTTGCGGACAACTGGGTTTTTGTTGCCATCAGGTTGAAGTAAGTAGTCAGTTGCCTTTGCTTGTCTGGCGTGAGGTAAGCCATCTGGGCAGTTTTATTCAAGCTTGCACACAGGAATGTTATCTTTTGAGAGGGTACCAGTTGTGATTTCTTTCCGTTTACTGTGTACCCTAGGCATGTTAGAAGCCTTTTCACAAACGCCAGGTGTCGAAGAAAATACAGTTTTGTACCTACCATAAATGTAGATGTCCAATAGGTATGCATCTGCAGTCCTTACATATGGGTTGTCCTGCCTCAGGCAGCCCTTCGGTCGGCCGGATTCCAAAGTCTGGGTCCGGCGTCGGATGTCGCCCCTTCCTCGACGTCAGAGCGCCTGGGGTATAAGTGTCAGCCGACGCCATCTTCCTCAGTTTTTCTTGCCCCAGATGCCAGGTGCCCTCTAAGGAAGGCTAAATTTGGTAAAAATACAAAATATTGCAAACATGCACAGTAATATAAAACAAATACACCATAATAGATAACCCCAGCTAGCTATAAGAGGGATAAGTACCCAAGAAGTACCACAGAGGGGAAGGAGGGAGGGTAAACCTGACTGCAGATGCATACCTATCGGACATCTACATTTATGGTAGGTACATAACTGTACAATGTCCTTCAAGGATGCATCTGCAGTCCTTACATATGGGTAGAATACCATAGCCAAGCTGGGGGTGGCAGGCTCTAAGAAAATGATGGTGTAGCTAAAATGCCCTGCAGGACTGCTGTTGCAAAGTCTGCTCTGGATCTGGAATATAAGGGTAAATTGTAATGCTTGGAAAATGTATGCACGGAGCTCCATGTAGCAGCTTCTAAAATGGCCTTGGTAGCCACCCCTCTTAAGAAGGCTGTGGAGGTGGCTGTAGCTCTGGTGGAATGAGGTCTGATGTTACCTGGCACAGCTTTTCCATGATAAGAGTAGCAGAATCGAATGCAATTTCCTATCCATTTTGAAATTGTCTGTTTGGAAAATGCTTTTCCTTGAATGCCTGCAGCATATGCTACCAACAGCTGGTCAGTTTTTCTGAAAGTCTTAGTTCTGTCCACGTAGTAGCGTAACGGTCTGTGAATGTCCAGGGTATGCAGAAGTTTCTCTCCCTTGTTTTGTGGGTTTGGAAAGAAGGTAGGCAGGTAAATAGCTTGGTTCAATGAGACCCTGGATACCACCTTTGGCATGAATGAAGGATTGGTTCTCAAGGAGAGTCTGTCTTGATGAAAAATAAGAAATGGTTGTACTGCCATGAGTGCCTGCAATTCAGATACTCTTCTTGCTGAGGTTATGGCCAGAAGGAAGGCAGTCTTCCAAGACAGGAACTGTAACTCTGAAGATGCTGCTGGTTCAAAGGGAGGTAAAGTCAACTTTTCGAACATGAAGTTAAGGTCCCATGTAGGCACTGGTGGTTTTCTTGGAGGATTGATGTTTTTAATTCCTCTTAGAAACTGCCTTAGGAGAGGATGAGAGAAGACAGGTGGATCAGTATTGTATTCTGCTGAAATTGCTGAAGCATGAATTTTATGGAAGAGTAAGAAAGGCCATTATGGAGCATGTCTGCCAAGTATTCCAGGATATGTGCCATGCTCATCACTGTGGCATCTAGGTCCTTTGCGGTGCTCCAAGTGTGGAATCTTTTCCATTTTGCTGAATATGTCTTTCTCGTGGAAGGTCTGCGAGCTTCCATGATGATATCCTTCACTCTCTTGGATAGCTTTTCCTGGTGAGGAGTCAAGGTATTCTCCAGGCTGTCAGCTGCAGGGTTATCAGGCTGGAGTGCAGAGTTTTGTAATTGTGCTGTGTCAGAAGGAGTGCCCATAGTGGTAGAGGCCACGGTTTCGTGTGTGACAGGCTCCGTAACAGCGGGTACCAGTGCTGCCTTAGCCAGTCCAGGGCTATTAGAATTACTTTTGGCTGCTCTGTCTTGATTTTCAGTAAGACCTTGGTCATTAGTGGGAGTGGTGGAAATGCATACACTGTTAGAGTATTCCAACTGAATGAGAGGGCGTCCACTTTCCATGCTTGTGGGTGGTATGTCCTTGAGCAGAATTTCTTCAGCTGATGATTGTGGTGGGAGGCAAAAAGATCCATGTCCGGCCTCCCCCATGATTGTGTTATCTGAAGGAAGATGTCTGGGTGCAGCATCCATTCGTGTGCATCCATGATATTTCTGCTTAGGCTGTCCACCAGTATATTGTCTTTTCCTGGCACGAACTGGGATTGCAGCTCTATATTGAGTTTTAGGGAAAGTTCCCAAAGATTCATTGCTAGTCTGCAAAGAGGGTAGGAATGGCGTCCTCCTTGCTTGTTTATGTACCACATAACTGTGGTATTGTCTGTCCTTATTAGCAGGTGGCCTTGATGCAGAAAGAGCTTGAAGGCCTTGATTGCATGAATCACTGCCAGCATTTCCTTTTGGTTTATGTGCATGCGCAATTCTTTCTGAGACCATAGACTTTGGATACATCTGTCCTCCATATGTGCTCCCCATCCATGGTCTGAAGCATCCGAGGTAATGGTTTGGCTGGTTACTGGTTTGCTGAAAGGCAGGCCCCTGTTTGACTGGCTTGCTTGGGCCCACCAAAGGAATTCCTTTTGAAGGCATGGAATGAGTGGTATCAAAGCTTCTAGGCTGTGATTGTGCTGAGACGATAAACTCCTTAGGTACCATTGCAGTTCTCATATGCAGCCTTGCTTGTGGAATCAGAAGAATGCATGATGCCATGTAACCCAGGGCCTGCAGGATTTTCCTTGCGGTCAGAGTTTGTTTTGTTAGATTTTTGAAGTAATCCGGTAGTTGTCTTTGTTTTTCTTCTGTGAGAAAAGCCATTTGGGTGGTTGTATCTAGTTCCGCACCCAGAAACGTTATTCTTTGGGATGGCACAAGTCTTGACTTGTGAATGTTGACTGTGTATCCCAAGGCCTGCAGTAGGCGGATGGCATAATTCAAATGTTTTTCCAAAGTTTGTTGGCTGTCCGCTTGTATAAGGCAGTCGTCCAGATATGGGTATATTTGAATCCCCTGAAGTCTGCAGTGTGCAATTACTGATGCCAGGCATTTCGTGAATACTCTGGGCGCAGTAGATAAGCCAAAGGGCAATGCTGAGAATTGATAATGCTCTCAACCTGCAAGAAATCTGAGGCGTCTTCTGCAACTTTGTCTGATAGGGACATGCAGGTATGCCTCCTTGAGGTCTGGAGTTACCAGCAAAGACCCCTTGCCCAGCATGGGAAGGAGTTGCTGTAGGGTCAGCATTTTGAATTTTGGCACAATGAGATAAGTATTCAGTGCGGACAAATCGAGAATAGGCCTCCATTGTTTTTCTTTTCTTGGGACAAGGAATAGTCTGGAATAAAATCCTTGGCCTTGTTCTGCGAGAGGAACCTTTTCTATAGCTTTCATTTGCAATAGGTTGGCAATTTGTTTTAAAGCCTCTGCCCTCTGATTTGGTGGCAGGTTTGGCATTCCCTTTCTTTCTGGTAATGTATGGAAATGGAACCTGTATCCTTTGTCTATTATTTGCAGTGTCCATTTGTCCCTTGTAATACTGTGCCAATTTTTTGAGAATAAAGACAACTTTCCACCCAAATGTGCTTCTAATTGAGCCCTGGTCGGCAGGGTCAAGGTGAAGTCATTGAGTCTGTCCTTGTGCAGCAGTTGTTGGACCTGCACTACCTCTCTGGTTAGGAGGCTGCCATTGACGTCGTCTGTAGGAGCCTCTAGCTTGCCCTCAACCTCTGGCACGCCTGTTCTTACCTCTTTGAAATCTCTCTTCTGGAAAGGACCAATTCTTAGAAGGCCAATTTCTGCTGAATCTTGGTGGTTGTACCTGGAGGAAATCTTTGACTGTTTGTACAGATTTTGCCTTTTCCTCAAATTTCTTTAAGACCTCTTGAGCCGTGGAGCCAAATAACTTTTGCTTTTCCAGTGGAGCATCCAGAAGCTTAGCCTTAACATGATCTGGCAGAGATTGTTCCTTCAGCCAAGCATGTCTACGTATGACTGCACCTGTCATTGCTGACCTACATGAAGCTTCCAATGCATCATAACCACACTGCAAGAAATGGTTGCTAACCTGTTGAGTTATGTACCAGATCCTGAAGTGACTTACGATCTAGGGGTTCAGGCGAAGACCGTTTTTTCTGCAATTCATCTAACAAATACTCTTGGTACTGTATCATATGAAATTAACAATTTAAAGCCCTCATAGACAGAGTGGAAGAAGTGTACCCTTTTTTACCCCATCTCTCTAAAGCCCTGGACTCCCTTTCAGAGGGGAGTGAATTTTTAGTAGTGGCAGCTGCAACCCCTTTAGGACCCTGGGAAATAGTTTCTGGGTCAGCAGAGTGGGCCTTGTAAAGGAAAAGATGCGAGTCCGGGACCCTGTAGTACCTATCGGGTTTAACAGGAGCCGGAGGAAGGGTGTCAGGGGTAGTGCTAGACTCAGAATACACATCAATGACACTTAAAACAGGAGGAATAGCCAAAGGTCTATGCTGAGGTAAAAGAAGAAAAGTCATCTCTTCCTGGAATCGGAGAATTCCTGGCCCTGCCATTGGAAATGCTCTCTCATGGAGTGAAGGGTCTCCCAAAGGACAGCTCTTCAGGAGGGGAGGCAGAGGGAATAGATTCCTCTGCATCAGAATCCAAGTAGGCCATGAAGTCCTCCTGGTAGTCTGATAGAGCAGATCCATCAGAGGCCTCATCAGAGGACTGAGGTTCAGCAGACTCAACCCTGGGCCTTTTGTTTAGTGGGGGTTGAGAGACCCTGTCCAGATGAGGCTGAGAGCCCCTAATTAAGGAAATAAGGTCCTCAGCCAAACTTAGTATCCGAGAACCTGTAGTGGATCCCTGAGAAATAGACTTGGGAGGCAGAGTTTTTTTGTTGCTTAGCAGCTTTAGCCCTAGTGAAAGCTTTTATGGACATGGATGCAGGGGGCCTGGCTGCCCCACGTGCTGGAGTAGTTTTGTCTAGGGGAATGGTGTCAGTAGGTTCCTGAACACCAGTTTCCGAGGGTAATTCTATAACGGACTCAGAAAAGGCCTCCGGGGCAGAGGCTGTCGGTTGAGCGGTTTCTACGGACGGAAGTACCAAGGACTCTGTTTCAGCCGAGACCGAGACACTCGCGGTAGGCCTAGGCGCGGTTTCAGCCACAACCACGGGCCGCGTGTGTCGGTCCTTGTCCTTTCGTTTTTTGGTTAAATGAGAAGTCTGAGTCTGACGGCATTTTATAAGAGAAACTAGCCCCCAAAAATTCCTCTGGAAACTCCGACCGACGCCTAAGAGTGTGTCAATTAAAGGAGGTACAGGCAGTACAGGCAGAGACGTCGTGGTCTGGGCCTAGGCAGGGGAGGCAGTAGGAATGGAAATCCTTATGAGGTATTTGTTTCCCAAAAGTCAAGCAATTATTAATGTTAAGCGTTTGATCTGACATCGGCTGAGGCAAGAAAGAGTCCCCAACGGGGTACTTAGCTTTTTGAAGTCTTCGGTAGCTGAAGTTACAGGAGCTGGCCGACCGGCACTTGCGAACTGCTTCTGCTTCGGGCACCACGCGTCAAGAAAGACTGAGGAAGATGGCATCAGCTGACACTTTTATACCCCAGGCGCTCTGACGTCGGGGAAGGGGCGACAGCCGACGCCGGACCCAGACTTTGGAATCCGGCCGACCAAAGGACTGCCTGAGGCAGGACAACCCATATGCAAGGACTGCAGATGCATCCTTGACGGACATCGTCCTTGTTCTCCACTTGAATGAGACAGTCTAAGTAAGGATATATTTGTATACTTTTTCTGCAAAATGCAATTACTGGTGCCAGGCACTTTGTAAAGACCCTGGGCGCAGTAGATAAGGCAAAGGGCAGTGCAGAGAATTGGTAATGCATTAAGCCAGCTTTGAATCAGAGGTATTCTTCTGCACGATTGTCTTATTGGGACATGCAGGTATGCCTCTTTTAGGTCTAATGTCACCAGCCAAGCATTCTTGCCCAGCATGGGCAGAAGCTGCTGCAAAGTCAGCATTTTGAATTTTGGAATGTCCAGGTATGTGTTCAAAATCAATAAATCCAGTATTGGCCGCCAGGCCTGGTCCTTTCTGGGTACCAAGAACAAGGAGTAAAAACCTTGTCCTTTTTGCTGTTCTGGTACTGGCTGAATGGACCCCATATCCATGAGGGACGTAACCTGTTTCTGCGCCTCTGCCCATTGATTTTTTTGCAGATCTGGCCAACCATTTGCCATTGGCAGAGTGCGGAAATGGAATCTGTATCCCTGTGATACTATGTTTAGTACCCACGTGTCCTGGGTTATTAACTGCCAATTTTGAGCAGAAAGTGCTAACTTCCCCCTATGGGTGCTGTCAAAAGTTAAATGCTTGGTGTAGACAGAGGGAAGTCATTGGGATTGTTTTCTGTAGGTTTGCGCTTCATCTCCTCCGGATTTGGAGGTAGAAGCACCTCATTGCTTTGACCTGTATGAATCTTGCACCTGGTATCTGGAACCCTTAGGATCTCTGGAATTGGCCCTTTGAGCTCTGTCTGACACAGGAAAGGACCAATTTTTTGTAGGCCAGTGTCTACTGAATCTTGGTGGCTGCACTTGTAAGAAGCCTTTAACAGTTTGCATAGTCTTAGCTTTGTTTTCCACTTTCTTTAAAACCTCTTCTGCCTTAATACCAAAGAGAATCATGCTGTAAAGGTGCATCTAGCAATTCAGCTTTAACATGATCAGCCAAATTTTGTTTTTACCAGGCATGCCTCCTAATCACAGATCCAGTAACTGTGGCCCTGCAGGAGGCCTCTAAGGAATCAAAACCATATTGCAAAGTATGCTTTCCAACTTGTTCAGCTGCATGCAATAATTCCTGCAATTCTTTATTTTCGGCACATTCTGAAATCATCATTTTCTGTTTCAGCAATCCCATAACATGTTGTTGGTACTTTAGCATATGAAATTGACAGTTTAAGGCCCCCGATTGCCATGGTTGTAGATGTATAAACCTTTTTTCCCCCATCTGTCAAGTGCCCTTGAATCTGTCAGAGGGGGTAGGATTTTTTGCTGTTGAGGCCTTAACTCCCTTTGGACCCTGTGAAATAGTTTCAGGATCAGCAGCAAGGTTTCTAAATAAAACTGAGTGTCAGGGACCCTGTAATATCTGTCAGGCTTACTGGGTGCTGGAGGTAAGGAGTCAGGGGTCAAGCTCGACTCCGAAAACACATCATCCACAATGTCTAAAACAGGCTGAATGGCTAAAGGCTTGTGCTGAGTGAGAAGGAAATCCCTGAGCCTCTGATTCTGAGAAGTCTAGACTCTCCCAGTGAAAAAGCTCCCTCAAAGCCTGCAAGATTTCTCCAAATGAATAATCCTCAGGAGGAGATGCAGATGGAATAGACTCCTCAGCATCAGAATCCTCATACGGAGGTATAGATAATTCCTGATCAGAAAGAGGAATCAGAAGAAATAGAAACCTGATCTGAAGATTCATAATCAATGTCTTGCCTAGGCCTCTTATCTGGATGGGGATGGGTACCCCTGCTCTGGAGGGGGATGGATACCCCTGATCAAGGTAATAAGGTCTTCAGCCATTTTGATTTGCTTTTTAGGCATAGAGGCCTGTGCACGTGGCTCATGTATCTTTATTTAGTTTTAGAAGCTGCTTTTGTCTTTGGTTTTGCAGCTGTCGGTTTGATATACAAATGGTGAGGTCTGAATACACCCTCAGAAGCCGGTGCCTTCTCAGTGGCTCCAGACCCATCAGAGGGAGATACATCCATCGGTCAAATACCTTGAGTATCCTGTGCCATGCCAAACTCCACATGGGTGTCGGTAGAGGCCTGCGACTTGAAGGTAAAGGGTATCAGGGGCTGCAAAAGCGCCTCACTGAGTACGGGCGACTGGCTTAGGAGAAGCTTTGTCGTATTTGGATCTCGACTGCCTTTCTCTGTCCTTTTCTTTGTGTTTTTTATGTACTCTGATAGTCTGATTGCTATCAGACATTTCTGGGTAGTGAAATCTATTTCTAAAATACTGTGATGCAAAAATACACTGACGCTTAATAGTGCATTGGTTAAATCTAGCACAAAACCTACAGCCAGGCACGTTGTGATCAGGGACTAGGCAAGGAATACAGTATAAATGGAAATCCTTACGAGGTATTTGCTTCCCACAAGCAATACAATTGTTAACTTTGACATTGGTAAAAAGCAAAAAAAAAAAAAAAAAAGTTCCCCCAACGGGATACTTGGCTTTAGTGAAGACTTCAGATCTGAAACTCATAACTGTAATATTTCAGTAGTCGGCCAGCACTTGCAAAATGCTTCTGCTTCGGGCACTGCGCGGCAAGGAAGACTAAAGAAAATAGCATCAGCTGCATGTTTTATACCCCTGACGACCTGACGTCATGGAAGAGAAGACAGCAACCGATGCAGGACTCAAGACTTTGGAATTCAGGCCAACGGAGGGCAACCTGCCAGCAGATTACCCAAATGTAATGACTGCAACAGTGAAACATGAAGTAGTTTTGTACCTACCATATAGATGTTAGAAGAGAGTGCAGACACTGCTGCAGTCATTACACTTGGGTTATCCTGCCGTCAGGCAGTTCCCCAGCCGGCCTGAGTTCCAAAGTCTTGGTCCGGCGTCGGTTGCTGTCGCCTCCTCCCAGACGTTAGTGCGACAGGGGTACACAAGAGGCAGCAGATGCCATTTTCTTTTTTCTTGCCCCAGATATCAGGTGCCCCCAAATAGGTAGGCAATTCAAATTGCTAATAAAACACACAAGAAATGCAAACATACTTTCAGCTACCAGCAAATACTCCCCATAGGTAATAAAAGGTAGAGGAACTACGTATGTACTAACCAGTAAGAGGGGAAGGAGGGAGGGTAACCTGGACTGCAGCAGTCTACACTCGAACATCTACATTTATGGTAGGTACAAAACTGTACTATGTTCATCGTGTGACACTGCTGCAGTCATTACACTTGGGTAGAATCCCAAAGCTGAAGTAGGGTGGTTGGTTCTATAAGGCTTAGGGGTGGCTATAAGGACCTGCAGCACTGCAGAGGCGAAGCAGGCTCTGGATTTAGAGTATAGAGGCAGATGGTAATGCTTGGTGAAGGTATGCACAGAACTCCATGTTGCTGCTTCCAAAATATCCTTGGTAGGTACTCCTGAGGTAGGCCGTTGAAGTGGCTGTTGCCCTGGTGGAGTGTGATCTAATGCTGGTAGGCACAGGTTTTCCATGGTGCGTATAGCAGAAACGTATGCAATTGTCCTATCCATTTGGAAATGGTCTGTTTTGAAATAGCTTTTCCCTGTGCGGCTGCAGCATATGCTACCAATAATTGCTCAGATTTTCTGAAAGCTTTGGTTTTGTCCAAGTAGAAGCGTAACTGCCTGTGAATGTCCAATGAATGCAGTAGTCTTTCCCCTTTATTCTGTGGTTTTGGATAAAAAGTAGGCAAGTGAATTGTTTGGTTTAGAGACGCACTTGAAACCACCTTAGGCATAAACGTAGGGTTACTTCTTAAGGACACCCTGTCCTGGTGGAAAATGAGGAAAGGTTCCACTGTCATTAGTGCCTGCGGACATATATCCTGTTAGACTAGCCTGGTCAACAAATGTAAAATAAAAAATGTAAAATAAAATTCTGTAACTCTTCTTGCAGAAGTTATTTCCAGGAGCAGAGCAGTTTTCCAAGAAATGTATTTTAATTCTGCCGTGCTAGCTGGTTTAAAAGGAGGTAAAGTTAATTTTTCCAAAACAAAGTTGAGGTCCCAAGTTAGAGTAGGTGCTCTATGGGGCGGTCTTACGTTTTTAGCCCCTCTGAGGTACCGTTTTAGCTAAGGATTAGAGAAAACTGGTGGATCGGTGTTGTAATGTGCAGAGATGGCAGAGGCGTGGATCTCGATGAATGAGAGAGAGAGGCCTTTGTCCAGCATCTCAGCCAAATATTGTAGTATCCGAGGAATGTTTGGCACAAGAGGATCATGGGTGTGAGCCTGGTTCAAGGCACAGAATCTCTTCCATTTATCCGAGTAGGCTTTACTGGTACTAGGCCTTCTGGCCTCAAGAATGACATCCATAATCGCTTTGGAAAGAGGCACTGCTTGCATGGCTAAGGAATCTTCTATGCAGCTAGGTTTAGTGTCTTTAGCTGGCTGTGGAGTAACATTGTTGTGCTGAGACAGCAGATGTGGTATTTGAGGCAAAATCCAGGGTGGTCCTTGTGTCAAATTTAAGATTGGGTACCAGTGCTGGCGTGGCCAGTCTGGTGCAATCATGATAATTTTTGGATCTTCTTGCCTGGCTTTTATGAGTACCTTTGGGAGAAGATATAGTGGTGGAAAAGCATATACTTGTAGGTTTGACCAGCTGAATGAGAGGGCATCTACTTTCCATGCTTGCGGATGGTAACTCCTTGTGCAGAATTTCTTTAGCTGGCAATTCATTGGGGAGGCAAACAGATCTATGTCTTGCCTCCATTTCTTTATCATTCTGAATATTTCAGGATTCAATTCCCATTCATGGGGATCCATGATATTTCTGCTTAAGTCGTCTGCCAGTGTGTTTCTCTCTCCTGGCAGGAATTGTGCTTGTAGATGAACTTCATAGTTTATAGCAGTGTTCCACAAGGTTATGGCCTGTCTGCAGAGGGGGTAGGAGTGAGTGCCCCCTTGCTTGTTTATGTATCACATACCTGTGGTGTCTGTCTTTAGTAGTTGTCGTCCTGGAAGCAGCAGGTCCTTAAAAGCTATAAGGGCATTTTGTACAGCTAGCATCTCTTTTTGATTGATGTGAAGATGCCTTTGTTCTGCGGGCCACTTGCCCTGAATACATTTTCCTGCCATGTGTGCTCCCCAGGCGTAATCCGATGCATCTGTTGTCAGTGTTTGCCTGGGTTGAGTGAAAGGCTGTCCCTTGTTGGGGTGACGAGCTTGAGCCCACCAACGAAACTCCTGTTGAAGGCAAGGAGTTAGTGGTATAACCGTTTCCAAACTTTGACAGTGTTGAGACCATACATTCCTTAGGTACCATTGTAGTTTCCTCAAATGCAGTCTGGCATATGGAATTAGTAGTATGCAAGATGCCATGAAACCAAGGCCTGCAGAATTTTTCTTGCAGGGAGTTGGGTCTTTGTTGCCATCAATTGAAAGTATTGTGTCAGTTGTCCTTGCTCGTCTGGCGTGAGAAAGGCCATCTGGGCCATTGTGTTCAAGCTGGCACCCAGGAATATTATCTCTTGAGGGCACTAATTTTGATTTCTTTTCGTTTACTGTGTACCCCAGGCAACTAACTTTTTTTTACAAAAGCCAGATGCTGTAGAAGAACGTCCTTGCTCCCTGCTTGAATCAGGCAGTCGTCCAGGTATGGGTAAATTTGAATTCCTTTCTGTCTGCAAAATGCAATTACTGGTGCCAGGCACTTTGTGAAGACCCTGGGCACAGTAGATAATCCAAAGGGCAGTGCAAAGAATTGATAGTGCATTGGACCAGCTAAGAACCGGAGGTATCTTCTGCAGTTTTGTCTGATAGGGACATGCAGGTAATGCCTCCTTAAGGTCCAAAGTCACGAGCCAAGTTTGCTTGCCCAGCATGGGAAGAAGCTGCTGTAATGTCAACATTTTGAATTTCGGAACATCCAGGTAAGTGTTTAGTGAAGAAAGATCCAGAATGGGCCTCCAGGCTTTGTCTTTTCTAGGAACCAGAAAGAGTCTTGAGTAAAATCCTTGCCCTTGTTCCTGTGGTGCTGGTACCTTTTGAATAGCTCCCATGTTCATGAGTGCCATAATTTGCTTTTGGGCCTCTGCCCATTGATTTAGTGGCAGATTTGGAATTCCTTTAATCTTGGCAGCGTGTGAAAGTGGAACCTGTAACCTTTTGAAATAGAGAACCCATTTGTCTTGGGTGATCACATGCCAATTGTGATAAAAGTGCCAGTTTTCCTCCCAAAGGGGCTGTCAAGAGTGAGGTGTTTGGCAGCTGGAGTGGGAAGTCATTGGGGCCGTTTTTAATATGGTTGGTGCCTGTCTTCCCCTTATTTCCGGCCTGATGCACCCCATTGTCGAGGCCTTAAGGACCTTGTTGTTGACCTCTACCTCTTGCCCGTCTGTATCTGCCCCTTTGAGGTCTGTCATTAACTGGAAAGGACCAATTCTTTGTTGGCCAGTTTCTACTAAATTGAGGAGGCTGAACCTGTAAGAAATCCTTCACTGTTTGCATAGATTTTGCCTTATCCTCCATTTTCTTTAATACCTCTTCTGCCTTAACTCCAAATAAAACATCCTGCTGTAAAGGTGCATCCAGTAATTTAGCTTTAACATGATCTGGTAACATGTGTTTTTAACCATGCATGTCTTCTAATGACAGAGCCTGTAACTGCTGCTCTGCATGAGGCCTCTAAAGAATCAAAACTACATTGCAAAGTATGCTTTCCCACTTGTTCAGCGGCATGCAATAAATCCTGCATTTCTTTAAAATTAGGAGGATCTGTATCTGGTAGCAATTTTTGTTTCAACTGAGACATCACAAACTGCTGATATTTTAGCATGTGAAACTGGCAATTTAAGGCTCTCATTGCTAAAGTTGCAGACGTATATACTTTCTTTCCCCCATCTGTCTAGTGCTCTGGAATCTGTCAGAGGGAACAGGGTTCTTTGCTGATGAGGCCTTATCCCCTTTGGGTCCCTGAGAAATAGTTACAGGATCAGCAACAGGGCTTTTATGAAGAAATTTGTGAGAGTCAGGGGCTCTGATATCTGTCCGGTTTAAATGGAGCTGGAGGTAAGGAATCAGGATTTAAGCTGGATTCAGTGTACACATCATCCACAATATCTAGCACTGGCGGAATAGCCAGGGGTCTGTGTTGAGGAAATAGGAAGTCTGAGCCTTTTCTTGGATTCTGAATAATCCTGGCCTTCCCACTGGAAATGCTCCCTCATGGTATACAAGGTTTCCCCAAAAGTAGTCCTCAGGCGGAGAGGCTGATGGAACAGATTCCTCAGCATCAGAATCCTCATAAGGGGGTAAAGAATATTCCAGGTCTGAGGATGCATCTGAGGAAATGGACCCCCGGTCGGATGAATCATAATCTGCATCCCGTCTAGGCCTTTTAGCAGGTGGGGGATGGGAACCCCTGATCAGAGTGATTAGGTCTTGGGCCATTTTGAGCATTTGTTTCTTAGGCATGGAGGCCTGTCCGGGAGAATGCTGTACTTGTTTCATTTTTAAAGGAGGCTTTGACTTAGAAGAGGGTTTAATGCTTAGCTGAGTAGGTCTGAAGACCCACTCTGAGGCTGTGGGTAGCTCAGGTACTCTGGATCCCTCTGCAGGATCAGATTCAGTCTGCTGAAAAGCTAGTGCGTCCGAAGGCCCAGCCATCTCCACAAGGGGGTCGGGGGTGGCCTGTGGTTCTGCAGAAGCAGTAATCAGGGGCTGCGAAGGAGTCTCACTGAAAACCGGAGAACCGGTAACTGGCCTAGAAGAGGCTTAGTCAGTTTTGGGCCTTGGATGCCTGTCCTTGTCTTTGCGCTTTTTATGAATACCGGTCGTTGGAAGTTCCGACGGCATGGTATAATTAAATTTTCTGCCAAAGTAATGTCGGGCAAAATCAAACCGACGTTTTATAGTGCGCTTACTAAACCTAGCACAAAACCAACAACCAGTAACATCGTTGTCTGTGTCTAGGCATGGGACACAAGAATGGAAATCCTTATGAGGTATTTGCTTCCCACAAGAAATACAGTTATTAACTTTTACTGACATCGGTCCGAGGCAAGAAAAACTTTCCCCAATGGGGTACTTAGCTTTGTAGAAGACTTAGGTTCTGGATTCGGAATGAAAATCTCAGGAGTAGGCCGACCAGCACTTGCGAAAGTACAGTTTTGTACCTACCATAAATGTAGATGTCCGAACTGGATAGCATCTGCAGTCATAACAACTGGGTTGTCCTGTCGTCAGGCAGCCCTTCAGTCGGCCGGATTCCAAAGTCCGGGTCCGGCTTCGGCTGATGTCGCACTTCACCCGACGTCATCTCTGTTGGTCTTCGGGTATAAAGGCATCAGCCGACGCCATTTTCCTCAGTGTTTCTTGCCCCAGATGCCAGTAGCCCTCTTGAAGGCTAAAATTTGGATAGATGCCAATGTTTCCAAAAAGATAGAGGTAAACACAAAAATAAGCATGTATGTACATATATACAAACAAATACACCATAAAAGACCCCCCCCCCACCAGCTAGCTATTAGGAGGGTAAATACCCTAGGAGTACCACAGAGGGGAAGGAGGGAGGGTAATCCTGACTGCAGATGCTATCCAGTTCGCACATCTACATTTATGGTAGGTACAAAACTGTAGTATGTCCTTCATGGATGCATCTGCAGTCATAACAACTGGGTAGAATACCATAGCCAACTAGGGGAGGAGGATAAAAGTAGATTATGGTGTGTTTAGGATCCCTTGCAGTACAGCAGTGGCAAACCCTGCTCGGGATCTGGAATATAGAGGCAAATTATAATGCTTGGCAAATGTATGCACGGAGGTCCAAGTAGCCGCCTCAATAATGTATTTGGTTGCCACTCCTCGTAAGAAGGCTGTGGTAGTGGCTGTTGCCCTTGTAGAATGAGGTCTTATGTTCTGTGGAATTGGTTTTCCATGGAAGGAGTAACAGAATCGTATGCAATTTCCTATCCATTTGGAGATTGTCTGTTTGGAAATAGCTTTTCCTTCCCTTCCTGTTGCATAGGCTACAAAAGTTGGTCAGTCTTTCTGCTACTTTTGTTCTGTCCAAGTAGTAGCGTAGCTGTCTATGTACATCCAAGGTATGCAGTATTCTTTCCCCTCTGTTTTGTGGGTTGGGAAAGAAGGTAGGTAGGTGGATTGCCTGGTTTAAAGACACTCTGGATACCACCTTAGGAATAAATGTAGGATTAGTCCTCATGGACACTATCTTGGTGGAAGATTAGGAAGGGTTGCACTGCCATTAAGGCCTGTAGTTCTGAAACCCTCCTTGCTGAAGTAATTGCCAGTAGGAAAGCAGTTTTCCATGACAGGTGTTGTAGGTCTGCTGTTGCTGCTGGTTCAAAGGGTGATAGTGTCAACTTTTCCAGCACAAAGTTTAAGTCCCAAGCTGGTAATGGTGGTTTCCTTGGAGGTTTTACATTCTTGATTCCTCTGAGGAACTGCCTGAGCAAAGGGTGCGAAAAACAGGTGGATCAAAGGTGTATTCTGCTGAAATAGCTGATGCATGTATCTTGATGGAGGAGTAGGACAGGCCTGAATGAAGAAGTTCGGCCAGATACTCCAGAATGTTAGGCATATCTATGTTTGACACATCTTTTCCTCTTTCAGTACTCCAAATGACAAACCTTTTCCATTTTCCAGCATAGTTCCTTCTTGTTGAAGGTCTGCGTGCTTCAAGAATAATGTCTTTAACTCTTTGGGAGAGTTCTGGATTAGCTGCTGCTATGTGATGTTCCATGCAGTTAGTTGCAACGTTTTTAGGTTTGGATGTATGATGCTGTAGTTGTTCTGAGTTAACATCAAAGGCATCAGGGTATTGGCCACATATTGTTCGAGACATGCTCCTCAGCAGTGGGTACCAGTGTTGTCTTGGCCAGTTTGGAGCTATCAGGATTA
Organism: Protopterus annectens; assembly: GCF_019279795.1. NCBI lineage: Eukaryota > Metazoa > Chordata > Ceratodontiformes > Protopteridae > Protopterus > Protopterus annectens. Next base: position 859,224,244 of record NC_056750.1, read on the forward strand.
TCCTCGGGCGTTCTTCCTTGATTTTTAGTAGTACTTTGTGTATTAAGGGAAGAGGTGGGAATGCATATGCTGTTAGGCCTTTCCAGCTGAAGGAGAGCGAATCCACTTTCCATGCTAGTGGGTGGAATGTCCTTGTGCAGAATTTTTTGAGCTGGTGATTGAGAGGGGATGCGAATAGATCTATCTGAGGCATTCCCCATTTCTTTGAGATGTTCTTGAAGATGTCCGGGTGCAGCTTCCATTCGTGGGCATCCGATGTGGTTCTGCTTAATATGTCTGCTAGAGTATTTTCTTTTCCCGGTACAAATATTGCCTGTAATTGGATGTTGTAGCTGAGTGCCAGGGTCCACAGTTCCAAAGTCATTCTGCATAGGGGGTATGAATGAGTGCCTCCCTGTTTGTTGATGTACCACATGACTGTGGTGTTGTCTGTCCTTATCATCAACTGGCCCTCTGAGAAATGGTCTGAACTTTTGGATCGCCAGTTTTACTGCCAGCATTTCTTTTAGGTTGATGTGCAGGTGAAGTTGATCCTGTGTCCACAATCCTTGCACGCGTTTGTCCAGCATGTGGGCCCCCCATCCTAGGTCTGAAGCGTCTGTTGTGATGGTCTGGCTTGCTTGACATCTGTGAAAGGGTAGGCCTGGGTTTGACTGGCATGCCTGAGCCCACCATAGGAACTCCTGTTTTAAGCATGGAATTAGTGGGATTTCTGTTTCTAGGCTGTGTCGGGACCATAAATTCTTTAGGTACCACTGTAGTTTTCTCATATGTAGTCTGGCAAATGGGACCAAGATTATGCATGATGCCATGAAGCCCAAGGCCTGCAGTACTTTTCTTGCTGTTAACTTGTTCAGTTTTGTTAGTGCCAAGAAGTAAAGAGGGAGTTCTTTTGTTTCCTGTAGTTAGGAATGCCATTTGTTTTACTGTGTCCAATTCCGCGCCCAAGAATGTCCTTGTTTGGGATGGTATCAGCCTTGACTTTTGTAAATTGACTGTGTATCCCAGTGCTTGTAGCAAGTAAATGACCCTTTGTAAATCTGTTGTCAGCTTGCTTTTGTTGTCCCCTTGTAGCAGGCAGTCGTCCAGGTATGGGTAAATTTGAATTCCCTGTAGTCTGCAATGGGCGATTACTGATGCCAGGCATTTTGTGAATACTCTGGGCGCAGTAGATAAGCCAAAGGGCAATGCTGAGAATTGATAGTGCTCTGATCCTGCAAGAAATCTGAGGTATCTTCTGCAGATTGGTCGAATGGGGACGTGCAGGTATGCCTCCTTGAGATCTAGAGTTACCAGCCAACACTCCTTGCCCAGCATGGGAAGAAGTTGCTGTAGGGTCAGCATTTTGAATTTTGGGACAATGATGTATGTATTTAAGGTGGACAGGTCGAGAATTGGTCTCCAACTTTTTCCTTTCTTGGAACTAGGAATAGTCTGGAGTAGAACCCCTTTCCTTGCTCTGCTGTTGGCACTCTTTCCACAGCTCTCATGTTTGCTAATTCCATTATCTGTTGTAGAGCCTCTGTTTTTTGATTTGGAGGTAGATTTGGCATTCCTCTTTTGACTGGTAAAGTGTGGAAGTGGAACCGGTAACCTTGATCTATGGTTCGTAAAATCCACTTGTCTTTTGTTATGTAGTGCCAGTTCTTTGAAAATAAGGTTAACTTTCCGCCTAGAGGAGCTGCTATTTGTTCCTGGTAGGCGGATTTAGGGTTAAGTCACTGTGGTTGTGTTGATGTAGTGGCAGTGGTTGTGTCTGTGCCTCTGTTGTTACCTTGCCACTGTCGTCCTCTGTAGGCACCTCCTCTGGATTGGTTTCTGCCTCTGGAACGTCTATTCCTGCCCCTTTGAGATCTTGTGGAGTCAGGAAAGGACCAATTTTTGGCAGGCCAGTTCCTGCTAAACCTTGGGGGTTGAACCTGCAAGAAATCTTTAACCGTTTGAACAGATTTTGCCTTTTCTTCCATTTTCTTCATAACCTGCTGGGCAGGTGCACCAAAGAAACTTGTCTTATCCATAGGAGCATCTAGCAACTTAGCTTTAACATGATCCGGTAAAGCTTGCTCCTTTAGCCATGCATGCCTTCTTATCACTGTGCCAGTCATGGCTGATCTAAATGAAGCCTCCAGTGCATCATAGCCACATTTTAAGGAATGGTTACTAACCTGTTGTATGTCATTTACCATTTCTAATACATATTTCTTATCAAGAGATTCATCAGTGGTTAGCTTTTTAGTTAACTGATCAAGCGTAAACTCTTGGTATTGTATCATGTGAAACTGACAATTTAAAGCTCTAGCTGAGAGAGTAGCTGAAGTGTAGACCTTTTTACCCCATCTGTCTAATGACCTTGCTTCCCTTTCAGAAGGAATAGGGTTTTTAGCTATGGTCGCTACTGCCTTGGGACCCTGGGATATAGTTTCGGGGTCTGCAAGTGGGGCCTTGTAAAGGTGGTGATGAGTATCTGGCACCCTGTAAAATCTGTCTGGTTTGGCAGGGGCTGGGGGTAAAGAATCTGGAGCGGAGCAGACATCATTGAAAGCATCATCCACCACAGAGAGAACAGGAGGTATAGCTAAGGGCCTGTGCTGTGGAAGGTGCAGAAAGGTCCTAAGTCTTTTTCTGGAGTCTGAAAAATCCTGTTGCTGCCATTGGAACTGCTCTCGCATGGCATGTAAGGTTTCCCCAAAGGAGAATTCTTCTGGTGGGGAAGCAGCTGGAATGGATTCTTCAGCATCAGAATCTTCAAAATTGGAGAAAGGAGCCTCTGGCTGGTCAGTTATGTCTGATTCATCAGCAGAATCATCAGAGGACACTGGCTCAGGGGGCTCTGCCCTAGGTCTCTTCTCTGGGGGCTGAGAGGCCCTGTCTGGGTGAGATTGAGATCCTCTAATTAATGAAATTAAATCTTCTGCCAAGGTAAGCATTTGAGAACTAGAAGAGGGCCTGGTTGTGGAGGGTTTAACAGGCACTGCTTTAGTAGTCTTGGCTGCTTTAGCCCTGGCGAAGGCCTTAATGGACATGGCTGCTGGAGGCCTAGCAGCACCACGTGCTGGGGTAGAGACATCCAAGGGAATGGTGTCTGATAAGTCAGTGGCAACCACCGTAGTGGATAAAATTTCTGAGGCCGATCCAAGAGTGGTAGCAGGGGCCTCAGTTGTAGAGATAGATTCAGCTGTACTTTGATCAGTTTTCTCGGTTTCGGCCGAAACCGAGACACTCGCGGTTTGCTTAACCATGGTTTCGGCCGAAACCGCGGACCGCGAGTGTCGGTCTTTATCTTTGCGTTTTTTGGCAGATTGGGTAGTCGGAGGATCCGACGGCATAATGTACGCAAAATCAGAACTGAAAAACTGTTCTGCAAACTCCGACCGACGCCTAAGCGTTCGTCGGTTGAAGAAGCTTACAGGCCGAACAGGCTGCTACGTCGTGGGCTGGGCCTAAACAAGGCAGACAATAAGAGTGGAAATCTTTATGAGGTATTTGTTTCCCACAGGTTAAACAATTAACTTTTTCTGACATCGGCTGAGGCAAGAAAGAGTCCCCAACGGGGTACTTAGCTTTAGAAGTCTTGGTAGTATTCGGTAGAAGTAATCTCTGGATCCGACCGACCGGCACTTGCGAACAGCTTCTGCTTGGCGCCACGGCAAGAAAGACTGAGGAAAATGGCGTCGGCTGATGCCTTTATACCCGAAGACCAACAGAGATGACGTCGGGTGAAGTGCGACATCAGCCGAAGCCGGACCCGGACTTTGGAATCCGGCCGACTGAAGGGCTGCCTGACGACAGGACAACCCAGTTGTTATGACTGCAGATGCATCCATGAAGGACATCTGCTTTTGCTTCGGGCACCGCGTGGCAAGAAAGACTGAAGAAAATGGCGTTGGCTGCATCTTATATACCCCTGTCGCACTGACGTCAGGGAGGAGGCGACAGCAACCGATGCTGGACCAAGACTTTGGAATTCTGGCCAGCTGGGGAACCGCCTGACGGCAGGATAACCCAAGTGTAATGACTGCAGCAGTGTCACACGATCATCCGAAATGTGATGACTACAACAATGAAACACGAACATCCTGCCTATCAGAAACTAAATTAAACTTCCTATTTTCTGCTTCACTTGGAAACAACCTTTATATTTTTACATGGGTTGTGTATATAATATATGTATTCATAACACATTACATTCAAGTATGCATATACAGGACAGACCTCAGATATATTTCTACTTTGGGTGTTTCTGAACACAAGCTGCACTTCTTAGAAGTGGGATATTTTTTCTTATTTTTAAGCAGTTTTACTAAACATGACATTTTAAAAAAGTGGCAGGTAAATATACAAATAGAAAAACAATGTTCTTTATTTTCAAGAAGTATACTTATCAGATCCTATATGCCAGCTCAAAAGAATAATTTCCTTAGTTACAGAAGGGTAAAAGATGTCATCAGGTCTCCTAGGGACCAGAGCCACTGTCTCTGGGTTCGCCCAACAAACATGGTAGTGTCATCCACAATACCCACCACTGGTACTTCCACAGAGGTGAATGGCTGCGTTATCTTACAAGTCTCCTAGTGATAATTTGTGGGGACATCACTCTCCCCACAGGGGATGATTATGCAATTTTTTTGTACTCCGCTTGAGGCTGTGTTTCCGGCACCACTCAATTGTTTGGGTGACACCCGCTTGGAGGTTGTCCATGTCACTAGGGGAATCAAGTGCCTAGCTTGCAGTCAACTGCAAACTTGGACAGCCATAGCCCACTGATTTTGGCCAGCACCTCAGAAAAATACATCCCAAATAACAGAGGCCCCAAGACTGAACTCTAGGGTACGCCACTCAATATGGGTCTTCTGCTTAAGGTGGCTTCCCCTATTTTGACTAGGTGGGCTCCATCAGTGAGCCAGTTAGCTACCCATCAGGTAACATACAGACTGATGCCTATTTGTGAGAGTTTATATATTGCGTTAGAGTGGGGAATAGTGTCGAAGGCTTTGGCCAGGTCAAGGTAGGCGGCAGCTAATGAATGGCCAGACATGAGTGATAAGTCTATCAGGTCTTAGACTGGCTGCTGCAGAAGCTGGTACCAGATGATCTTGTGCTCGATATATGGAGAAGAGTGCTGATACAGTGATGTTTGATGAACAGATGGTAGTCCTAATGTGGCAGACTCACTGAAAATACCGGTCTGCACCTGTTACAACGGTATATGCTGGCCAATCATCTGCACTACTTATGGATGGGTGGAATGTAACGGCAGCAGCACTTTCTGAATTCACAGCGATTATACCCATGAGCAAATCTCTAATGACTGCATAGCAGTGGTGGTAGGGTTCACACCTGTATGAATGACCAAAGTGATTATACCCATGAGCAACCCTCTAATGCCTACACAGTAGTGGTGGTAGGGTTCACACTCGTATGAATGACTACAGTGTACATGTATTTTGTAATGGACAAAGCCCTGATGTCAGGTAACGATGTCAGAAAGACCAGCATCTGTCGACTAGAAGGAAATCCTGACAATGGTATGACTGAAGTCAGACATCCCAATTTCAAGTGACATTTCCTGAAAGGATGTTGTTTAGACCAGCAGTTGTGTGGCGGAAAAACAAACAGATGACAACTACACCTGTGGCACCAATACTCATTCCAAACTGCTATGACCACTGCAGTTAGGGTGGGAGACAGATGTGCATACCCTACAGCCCCAAAAATTTGAAAAAAAATAGGGTACAGGGGAGAGGAAGTGTTTTGCTTAAGCCATTTAACAGCAGCTGCTCAAGTTCTCAAGCTATGGTAGATGAAGCTGAAGACCTCTGCAGGTGTGGAAAGTGCAAAGATCAGTTCAGTGTATTCAGTGTAGGTGACAGAAGAAAACGGTACAGTTTACCGCATTCGCTGAAGTTTCACTGTCAAGTTTTACTCTGATAGCTTCATTTTTTGGGAGAATTGGTTTTCAAGGGACAAGGTTTGACCTGAATAACCAACTTTAGTAAATGATCATTTCTTGCTGGTCAAAGTTGTCTTACCTGAGCACATTTTAATGAATATATCTGCTGATCCAGAACCAGTGTCAGGCTGATTTGAGAAAGTAAGCTTCTAAAGCTTTAAATCATAAACTGGCAGTGTCTCTGTGGGTGTCCGTCTCTGTGCGTGTCTGTCTCTGACCTGGCTGCAGGAATCTAACTACCACAAGCAAACCTAATTCAGGTCAAGACATTTTTAAGAAGGGGCCTATTACCTAAGCCAGAAAGCTGATAAAGCATCTAAAAAGTTATGCAATACCAAATATTATTTGACAATAATGAAGAAATACAACCGAAGCAAAGCAATGTTACTAATTACTCAAAAAAGAGCCTGTGGTCATTTCATGTCTCAAACGTTCATAGTGGGATAGAACACTGGAAGAAAGTCAAGTAAGCAGGCATTATGGATAAGGGAAGGAAGTATCAGCAGCCTGCAAAAGTTTTACTAACAATGAGTTGCATCTGATGGACCTCCTATCAGCTCGGGTAACATTGCTGGAGACAGTTCTCTCAAACTCACTCATCTCCCACCAAGTAGTGCTGAGGAAAGCATGAAAGAAGGAAGCATAGATAGAAGCAGCCTCTGCAAAACTGTTCAACTGCTGACAGCATGCTAGTCTCTGCGAGAATTAACCCTCAGGGACATGTCCACTAGAACGACCTTGCTTTGTGCAGCATGATCCAAAAGCCATGAGGTCAAGTGCTGAAAGACTGGTAACAGCAAGCCAGGCTCTGCTTCCCAAAGATGGGTAGAAAAGTGAGCCTGTCTGGGACCACTGTCACATGCTGACCCCTCGCTAAAGGAAAGAACAGTAGAATATGACATGCATGTTGCCACAGACAGCTACAAGACTGCTACCATGTTCTTGGACTTTACCTATGGAATGCTACACACATTGTGCCCACAGTACCAGGTTTCAAACTGCAATGATGTGCCATGCTACATCTTTATCTTGATTCATGAGCTTTGTGCAGGAAACTAGCATGTAACATCACTAAGATGCGCATTGAATTTAATGTTTAAAAGATGTGCCCAAATTAACATTTGATATCACACTAAAATGCATTTTCACACCATGGATTAGCAAATCTTATTTGTGAAAAGGCTTAAAACTGTTAAAGGAATGACTGCAGTATGAAGAGGAAGTTAAATTAACCTGGCACTGATGCAGAACCAGAGAAGTACAATCACATTTAACCACAAAGGGAAGTTAAATTAACCTGGCACTGACGCAGAACCAAAGTGCAATCACATTTAAACACAAAGCACTGGAAACAATAACTCAACTTCACATCTTATGAGTCCTGATTAAACAAGCCAATAATGAACAGGGAATAATTAAACTTAAAGCACTTTTTATTAAATTCTCAGTTTGTCAAAAAGAAGTTGGTCTTAACATTCTTAGTATCTTGTGGGTGTTCTGAAGTTCTTTGCAGTTAAGCCACTTAATATGGTCTAATAGTACAGCCAAATCACAATGTTTACTCATTAAGAAATGACAAAAATGCCACTAGTCCATAAACGTTGCCCCAACAGCTTTCTGTATGGAAATGATCACTGGATCCACCAAATCTGAAACTGAAGACAAAGAAAGGTTACAAATCTGCACTGACAAGATGAATTAAGGTCTATTATACAGTTTGCTGGATGACAAAAAAACTCAACAGCGCAATTACTTATTCTACATTTGTTGACCGGGCTAGTCTAACTCTATACATGTCCATTTTCAGTAGAGGCCCGGGGAGATAAGCTCCGATAAAAGCAAAATCATATATACAAAATTAATGTAAACAAGGCACAATGCAGGTACATTAGTGAGACTAATCAAAGAGGTTAGAAGTTCATAACTTAGTGCAAATAAACTGGTATAAGTAGTATAATACAAATGCAGTTTAAATACATAATATACAAGAGAGAAGGTATCCGATTATACACAATTTATTAGTACAAAAATATTTACATTAACAAGACGACGCAAGTAATACTATCTAGAAGGAGGTTTGTTGTTCCTAAAAGGGTCTTGATTACGGAGAAGAGGCGTGTAGGCTGAACTTAGTAAGAAGAGCAGTTGATCAGTCAGATTCAGTACAAGGGCACAACCTTTTGAGGTTTTGAGGTAAAGTTTCAGTTTGATTTTGAAAAGTGACAGAGGGAAGTGAGGAAAGTTCGCGGGGAAGTAGGTTCCAGGATTTTCCGACAGTATTAGAGAAGAGAGTCCCCAGCCCGGTTTGATTTACAAATATTGACAAGTTAATGTGATGATAGTGAGGTCTTCAGATTGTTGTAGGGGATGAAGAGGGTAGACAGTACAGGGGAATTCGCTGGTCGGTAAAGGATTTTATGGACAATAGTCAGTTAGTGGAATTTAAGCTGATTTTGCAATTCCAGCCATCCTAGCTGTTTTAGCTTGTAACAGTGGTGGGTTCTGAATGTGTTGCCCGTAGCAAATCTGGCTATGTTACTGTAAGAGTTTTCCATTTTATTAAGGTAGTTTTTAGAAATATTAGTATATATGAGTGAGGCATAGAGGAGAATAGAGATTAGATGGGTGTGAGCAATAGTTATTCTAGCTGCAGGAGAGAGGAAGGGTTTGATCCTGTAGAGAGCGCCTAGTTTTCTATTAACAGTTTTTATGGTATTGTTGATATGGGTGTCGAAGTCAAGGTTGTAATCTATGGTGATACCTAGTAGCTTGGTAGCTGGATCTGGGGATATGAGTACCATTATTGGATGTGACTGAAATCTATAGGGGAAGGGGGTTATGAGTAGGGGTAAAAAGGAGGAGTTTAGTTGTTTGGGGGGTTCAGAAGGAGACAGCGGTGTAAAGCATTGTTCAACTGTGTTAAACACCTTTTGGGTAAGGGAGTGAAGTTCAGATGTTGATGTGACTCAGCATACAAATGTGGAATCGTCTGCGTATTATATGCATGTAGCTTGGGGGATTTCTAGGTGAAGGTCATTGCTAAATATAGAAAACAGGAGATGTCCTAATATGGACCCTTGAGGGACACCAAGGTTAACAGGCAGGTGGGTAGATAGCGTTGTGCCAGAGTACAGCCGGTTGTCGGTTATCTAAATAGGACTGGAACCATTTTATAGCTAGTGCACCTAGTGACAGGGATTTGAGGATATTTATAAGTACCTGGTGATATATCATATCGAATGCCTTCGACAGATCTATACACAGTGCAAGGAATGCATATTGGGGTTAAGTTTTTTGTTAATACAGTCAGTAAAGGAAAGGAGGGGTAAAGTAGGACAGAGTGTTTCACAGAACTCTTGCGTTTTCAAACAGTTGCACTTTAAAAACGTTAAGCCGATTAAACAACAAAAACCCTTCAAAAATCGGACAGGTTATAAGGCAGAAATACAATCCCAATAGTTGGCTAAGGACTGTTTCTAAGTAGACGTAGTACTTCTAGGCAATGTACACAGTCTTAAAGTTCCAAAGGCAGGGAAACATTTAAATCCACCATTAAGAACTAAATAGGGGGGCTCAGCTCAGTCTGTACAAGCAAGCAACTAGCTAGTATGTCCGTTGCAATAACTATTACAGTTGTGCTATGAAAGTTTGTCCGATAATCACAGACAATTGGGGCAATGATGTACAAACCCAGTAATCATAGGACCCTAGGGCTTGATAAAAAAATTCTTAATGCTAATGGTGTTCTACCTCAAAGCCAGTGCTTTAAAATTACACTTTCTGAAAACTGGCAGCTTATGGCCAGTGCAATGGAAAAGAAAATTTCCCTAGCAAATTAGGATCCAAACAACAGGTATGCAAGGGTACTCGTATGTCCCACCCCCACCCCACTCTCTCTCATACACACACAATTTGTCCTTCCTTGGACAGTATTTCCTCAGCATTACAAATGCTTTTCCTGCTCAAGGGTAGCATCAGTCCATCACTCACAAGCTGCCCAACATTAGTGGTGTGCACTGGTTTATAGAAAAACAAGACTGACCTACAGCATGTCAGCCCAATGCAACTGACAGTGGATCCAGCTCTGAAGCTGAAGCATTATATTACAATTCCAGGAGGTTAAGTCTCATGTTAAACACTGGAGTAAGGATGCAGCATGGAAGGACAACAAAAACGATAACGACAACTATGACAATAAAAGAAATAATATACCACTATCCAAGCGAAAACAGCCACCCAAGATCCTTGAACCAATAGCTGGTGGTGTCTTACTTGAATTTTTATTTTACTGAGTACCTATGTGCAAATATATCAGTAGAAAAAAATGTAATCAGTCAAAATTGAAAGAAAACACAAAATGCATATCACGTAAATCATAAGAAATAAATATCGAAGGTGAAAAAAAAAAACAGAAACAAAACAAAAAAATGACAGATTTTGTTTAAGCAAAAATCTCAGCCAAATATTCACTAACACCAATATTTCATCCAAACTCCAGTATTTTCAGAGATATATGAATACTAGGTTAATTGCCTTGAAGGGCCATTTTAAGCTTAGCTGACAACCTGAGGCTAGAATCAAACCCTGTACTTGAAGTTTGTGAGGAGACTACCTGAGCCATTACACCAAAATCACCCATACTACAAAAATTTTTCTTCACTTTTCATTTGTCCAATAATTTCCCATACCAACCACTGAAGACGCTTGCATACCATCAGAAATCCACGTGAACAATACAGTCTAGGAATGTGCTATTTCACCGCTTACATTTTCAAAAGTACAGTTGTGCAAGAACTTACAACAGCAGTAAATGTCCTACTGAACACTGCTGCAGTCTAACAGATTAGGTGCAGCTTGCAGACGTCCAGCTGGGGCACCTTTGTAAGAAGTACATCCAGGCGATTACCTCCACTCATAGGAGCTGGGGTATAAAAGTGAAGGTATGCAGGAGATCTGAAGACCAAGGAAGAAAGGTCAGCTAGGAGGGGCTTAAGCTGAACAGGCTAAGCAAGGTCCCCCTCAGAAAACAAGATGCTGTGGTAGTGAGTGTGCATGTGTTCGCATATGCAAAGCATAGTGTTGGTGCCAAAAATAGTAGTAATGAAAGGAGAATAAGTGGGACCAAAGGAATACTTCAGTGATCAGCAGAACATCTACTGTTAAGTTCTTATACGACTATACCATGTCCTGACTGAAATCACTGCTGCAGTTTTAACAGATGGTATGTCCCAGAGCTGTAGACAAGAGAGGGTAGCAAGTTTAATAGGAACAAGTAGAGGAGTTGTCCAGGAGGTCAGACAGAATAGTTCTGTCAAACACTGCCCTGGACCTACAGAAATCATCAAACCTGTAGTGTTTTGTGAAGGCTTGAACAAATGACCAGGTAGCTACTTCTAAATGGACCTGGTGTCCACTTCCTTGTAGAACACACCTGAAGAAGCTACTGTTCAGGTTGAGTAAGCTTTTGGCCAGGAGGGTACAGACTTTCCATGGTGAGAGTAGCAGAAGGAAACTGACAGGAAGCAATACATTGTTTGGAAAGTGGCTATCCTATCCTGGAATCCAAAAAAGAAAAACAGTTGATCGTTTTTTCTGTTATCTTTAGCTTTGCCCTCTGCTGACTGAATGGCAATATCTCATGCACCCAATTCTGGGGGTTGGGGATAGAAGTAGGCAGGATTTCTCGGTTGAGGGTTAGCACACTAAAAAGTTGCATTTTTACCGTAACGTTCTGTGTGTGTTGTCCCTCTACACCTTAATTCTTACTGAAGGGTCGGATCCGGTGCGTCAGATCCATCTCTGCCATTCCAACAGCTCGAAGTCTTCATCAAAGCTCATGGGCCTCCTTCCCTATCCATAATGCAGTTCCCCAACTACCTCAAATCTTGTTTCCCCACTCAAAGTAAATAATGAATACAGCAATTATGGTCCATTTCCTGGACAATGTCAATATCTGAGCCTATGGAAATAAAAAAAAAAAAACTGTCCACTCGGTCTTCCAGGAGTGATAAAGGGGGCAGAAGGGTGAGTTGTTAGAATACAGGTAGAGATGGACAACACACACGGAATGTTATGGTAAGAACTTAATCCCTTTGGGGGCAGAAGGGTGACTTGTGAGAATACAGGTAGAGATGGACAACACACACGGAATGTTATGGCAAGAACTTAATCCCTTTGTGTGTTGTCAACCTTGTCCATATTCTCACTTATGCGAAAGCCTCCCAAGCAACAATTCCTAGATGGCTCAAGGAAAAATAACCCTCAGAACCAAAGAAAGTCCTACTCCTGGAGGCCAAATCCACTTTTTACGAGTAATAAAGGTATGCAGCTTAGCCCATGTTGCAGCACAGGTACTGTCCCATGAAAGTCTTGCTTGAAAGGCTGCTGAAGTCTCAACTGATCTATTGGTGTGTGCTTTGACAGGAAAGGGAAGAGGTTTGCTTTTTAAGGAGTAGATGTAAGATATACAAAGGGTGAGCCATCTAGATAATGTAACTTCTGAGACTTGTAACCTTTTTCTGGTTTTAGAGTAAGAGACAAAAGTTGATCCGATTTCCTAAATTGTGAAGTCCTGTGCAAGTAGAAACACAAATGTCTATAAACATCCAAAGAATGTTATGTATTTGTTTTTGTTTTGGTATTTAGTAAAGAAAACAGGTACCTCAATAGCTTGGTTTAGCTTGCTTTCTGACAAAGCCTTGGGGGGAAAAGAAAGGGTTAAGTATGTAATGACACTATCCTTATGAGAAATTAAATATGGGTGTTTGGACGAAAGAGCCTGTAATTCTGATATTCTTCTAGCTGAGGTGACAGCCACTAAGAAGTGTTATCCAAGATAGGAATTTTAAAATTGCATGTTGCTGAAGGTTCAAAAGGAGAACAAATATTTGTGAAAATTAAGTTAAGATCCCAGGGTGGAGTTGGGTTCTTGTATGGAGGTCTGTTGCCTTTAAGAAAGCTCTGCAGAGTCTATGTGACATAAGAGAAGAAAGATAATCTCCTACATAATTTGAAATTTCAGCTAATTGGACTTTTAATAGTAGATGCAGTCGCATCTTCATGAAAAAGTTTTGCCTGAATTCCAATATAGAATGAATATGTGCAGAAAAGGGATCTACCCGGTTATCAGTCACCCAAAACTATTTCATTTACTCATATATCTTACATGTGGAAGTTTTATGGGAAGACAGCAGGATATGCTTTACTGGAGATGACAGACTGGAACTGTGTCTTTACGCTTTTTGTGTATTCTGGTAGTCTGTTCCGACGGCATGGTGTAATTGAATTTTCTGCCAAAATGATGTTGGGCAAAATCAAACCGACGTTTAACAGTCCGCTTGTTAAACCTAGCACAAAACAGACAACCAGTGACGTTGTGGTCTGGGCCTAGGCATGGGATACAATAGGAATGGAAATCCTTATGAGGTATTTGCTCCCACAATAAATACAATTAACTTTTACTGACATCGGTCTGAGGCAAGAAAAAAAAGTTTCCCCAATGGGGTACTTAGCTTTGTAGAAGACTTGAGTTCTGGATTCGGAATGAAAATCTCAGGAGTCGGCCAATGGGCACTTGCGAACTGCTTTTGCATCGGGCACCGCGCGGCAAGAAAGACTGAAGAAAATGGCGTCTGCTGCATCTTGTATACCCCTGGCGCACTGACGTCAGGGAAGAAGTGACAGCAACCAACGCAGGACCAAGACTCTGGAACTCGGGCCGACTGTGGGACCGCCTAACGGCAGGATAACCCAAGTGTGATGACTGCAGCAGTGTAACACGAACATCTGGAGCAGCCAAGCTCTCAACTTCAGGCTGTGAAGGCTTGGATGTGCCACTCCCAATGGATGTGTCAGTAGATCTGGAACTGGGTCCAGAATCCTTGGTTTGCCCCAGAGATGCGGCTGTAGAAAGAAACCAGATTTGACAAGGCCAATAGGGTGCAATGAGGAATATCATGGTCTCCAACAGACTTGCTTTTGGCAGTAGTTTGGGAAATCGGAGGAATTGGTGGGAAAGCATATAGAAGCGCAACCCTCTGACTCCACCCTGGAGGGATTAGGGCAAAATAGTTGCATTTGGCATTTGTGAATGATACTAAAAGGTCACAACAAAGCTGGCCCCATTTCCAGAAAGTTCATCCACTACTACTTCAGGGACCACTCGTAGGCATATGGCCCTGCGCAGCTTGTCCGCAATCATCCTAGATCCCCCCCCCCCCCCCAGCATATGTGCTGGAATTAGAAAGCAATTTGAGAACTTTGCCCATTGCCAAACCCTTAGAGCTTCTTCACAAAGAGGATAAAATCGGGTTCCCCCTGCTTGCTTATGTACCAGACCACAGCCATTGTCTGATTGGATTGCTAAGGTTCCTAGAGAGAGTCTTGAAATGCATGCAACACTAAAACCACTGCTCATCTCCATGTTTATATGCAAATGAGCCTTGCATTCTTGCCAGGTTCCTTGGACAGTCTTTCCCAGATAATGCTTCCCCACCCTATCTGGGAAGCATCCGTGGTCACAGTGGCTTGGGGATGATGGAAAGTAAAAAGATGGCCCTGAGAAACTGATTGAGTGAATCCACCACTAGAGATCCTTCTTGCAAGACCTAGTTATAAAGGCCGAGAGACACTGGAAAGTCTAGAATAGACCAGTGCGTGGAAAGCAACCACTACAGAAACCTCATGTGTATGTGTTCTAGACAGAGGATTACAATTGACGTTGCCATCTTTCCCAAAGTCTAAAGTAATTGCTTCACCGTGGCTTGCTTTTTCTTGATAAGTTGCATGACATGTAAGTGAATGTCAAGTACTCTAATGTAGTCTCAGTAGAAGGTTGACTATTTATTCTCGCGCTATAAAAGCTAAATTTTGAGATGGCTCTAAGGAGGATTTGTCATAATTTATGGTAATACCTAGTTTGGAGCTAAGCTGAAGTACATAATCTCTGCCTTGAAGTAGAAGAAGCCTGGTCGGGGAGGTTATCAGCCAGTCGTCCAAACATGGGAACCCATGGATTTCCTGGCGTCTGAGGCACACCACTACTACTGCCATGCATTTGATGAACACACTGGGGGTTGTAGTGAGATGAAACGGCAGTGCTGGAAACTGGAAATGACAGACTCCCAGCCGGAAGTGCAGGTACCTTCCGGATAGTCTCCATCTTGATATAGTAGTAGTAGTATGGATCTTGAAGGTCTATAGAGCACATACAGTTCTCTTTTCTGAGAAATGGAATTATAGACTGCAGTGCTACCATCCGGAACTTTGTTTCTTCAGATTTTTTCAGTTCGCCGAGATCCAATATTGGTCTCCAGTCCTGTTTTCTTTGGAACTAAAATGAATCTCGACTAAGTTCTGAATCCTCTCTGGTCTGTGTGGACTTCTTGGACGACACTCCTCTTTAGCAACTTTTGAATTTTCACACTGCTTCCTGTCGACTGGGTGGTATGTCTGAAATAGACTTGTATGCGGGAACGGGGCAGAAAAAGGGAATTATACAACCCCTGGATATTATGTCTTGCACCCATTTGTCTGTGATAACCTACCAAGTTTCAAGGTGCAAAGACAACTGACCCCCCGACTGCCTCCAGAGGTTAACAGTCAGGTACTCCTTCAGAAGCACTGAAAGGGTCTAGAGAAAGATTCCCTAGAACCCAGATTCTGCAAACCCCCCTCTGCCACAAGGATAGTCTTCAGTTATTGTCTCCCCCCCCCTTGGCTCTAGGGGAACCACCACCCTGCGACTCCTGGCGAGACCGCTGAGATTTTCTGAACTACAATTTCCCACTACCTCTTTGACCTTTTGAATATGGTCTAGTGGGTGTAGACCAATGTACTCCAATGGCAGATAGAGTCTTACCTTCTTCCTCACATAGAGTTGGCATTTCCTTAACTTTTACCCTGAAGAGAGATGACCCATTGAAGGGAGCATTAACAAAGGAAGACAAAGGGCTCCATGAAATCGTAAAGGTGCATCCATGAAATCGGAAAGGTGCATCCAAGTCTGCCTCCTTACAGAGATGCCTGAACCTGCTGCCCTACTCTCTCCATCTGCTGTATATGAAAATGAGCCTTATGGACAAGTTATGAACTGAACTGAGGGTAGCCAGCTGTGCACTGATCTTATCCACCACTGCATCAGCTATAGCTACTTGGAGATAGAGACCTGTATGAAAGAGTTAAACTATGTAATATTAAGTGCGCAAGATAATTCAACGATCTCAATGTGAAAGCCACTGAATAAGACACTTGGCTAACACTATCCATTGTCCTAGAATCCTTATTAGAAGAATGGATAACTCGTTTCGGAAGGTTCCTTCTTTGTGGCCACCGCCACGAGCATGGCATCCACTGCTACACCTTTTGTGAGGAAAGCTTGATCCTTGCGGGCTGTAATATACTTATTCGGCCTCCTAGGAGTGGGCTCTATGGAGTCTGGGGTCCCCCAAGCCTTTCAAAATATTAATTGCAAAAGCTCGAATGGCGGAATCACCAAGGACGTTGAAGTGTGGAATCTAAAGGCCTTCAGATACACCAACACCTCAGTAGAAGGAGATGAAGACTGCCAATCACCTCTGTTACAGGATTTCCAGAATGTCGCCAAAGGAAACCTCTTCAAGAGGCGATCGTGGGGACCCCCTTCTGCTTCATCCAGGTCAGTACCCGAAACTCCTGCAGTGAGTCCATATGCTTCCTTCTGCATGACCTCTTACGAGGAAATTAAGTGGGGTATTCTGGAGAAGTCTCAAAAGGGGGCGAGGGGGACATCCTGATGCCTTGTATCCCTGCAGTTCTGTGGATGCTGGGGAGGAGGAAAAAACACTGTGCTGAACACAGAGGAAGCTCAGATGGAAACAGACTGAAAGGCAGTCATTACCTTCTTCTTGACCTCAAAAATCACCCCTGTTCCGAGGAACTCCCTGGACCACACAAAGATGTTGGACCTGCGAGGGGTCTCAGAGCTGGCAACAGAAGCTCAGAGGAAGAAGCAGGAGCTAAACCCACCCAAACTGAGGCCCCCAGAGAATGAGTTAGATCTGAAGTGACCCGAATCTGCTCCATGGACATCAGAAAGTGAATGTCTGTTCAGAGGTTTCCTGCTCTGAGCAGGCAGAAATACTCAAGATGGGCATCGGATCCAAAGAACCATTAGGTGGCCTCTGATCAGATACAGAAACTAGTTAAGAGTCTTCCAGCTGCAAGGCAGAGGGAGGGCTCAGAGGGAGCAGTAGGCTCTGCTGCACCACTCTACCCACATCTTCATCCAAGAGGCTCCTGGTAGGCCTTCTGGACAGCGTCAGGGATCTAGACCTAGCAAGAAAAGAGGATGACAGCAGAGCTGTGATACGCTCCGATAACGATACTCAGAAGTCAATGTAGACTAAAGCAGAGTCTGTGAAAGACTTCGGACCTGAAGAGGTCCCTGGCTCAGTACTGGTAGTCTGCTCCATAGAGCAGATAACTTTGCTGGTTTAGCTCTTAGCTCAGACTGTTTTCAGAGTGGGAGATGATCATTTCCCTGACCTCTCCAATTTATCAGACTTGGGATAGAAGGGATCAGATGCAACAGCCTCAAAGAAGGGGGTTTTAATAACCCCTTTTAAGTACCAACTTATTTTTGTGCTCCACCACCACCCTTGAATTAAAGGTGTGACAAATAGCACATGACTTTTGAAAATGAAGAAGCCCCAAACAGTAAATGCACTATACATAAATCACGGAGTGGAAT
>NC_056750.1:859244421-859245724 GCF_019279795.1 Protopterus annectens
ACACACACACACACACACCCCTATGTGTGTACACACACACACACACACGTGTGTGTGTACACACACACACACACACACACGTGTGTGTGTACACACACACACACACACACACGTGTGTGTGTACACACACACACACGTGTGTGTGTACACACACACACACACACGTGTGTGTGTACACACACACACACACACGTGTGTGTGTACACACACACACACACACGTGTGTGTGTACACACACACACACGTGTGTGTGTACACACACACACGTGTGTGTGTACACACACACACACACACACACACGTGTGTGTGTACACACACACACACACACACGTGTGTGCACACACACACGTGTGTACACGCACACACACACACGTGTGTACACGCACACATTACGCCTGTGTGTGTGCTGACACACACACACTTGTGTGTGTGTACACACACACACACACACTTGTGTGTGTGTACACACACACACACACACTTGTGTGTGTGTACACACACACACACGTGTGTGTGTACACACACACACACACACACACACCTGTGTGTGTGTACACACACACACACACACCTGTGTGTGTGTACACACACACACACACACCTGTGTGTGTGTACACACACACACACACACACACCTGTGTGTGTACACACACACACACATACTCTGTGTGTGTACACATTGTTGGTTACACACACACACCTGTGTGTGTACACAGGTTGACACACACACACACACCCTGTGTGTGTACACACACACACACACACACTCTGTGTGTGTACACACACACACACACACACTCTGTGTGTGTACACACACACACAAAAACGCAATTGTTTTGGAAAACACTTGCACCTTGTGTTTTAAAAACACACTTGTTGAACACCCACCCCAAAAACACCTTTGTTTTACACACACCCGGGTAAACCCCCCAAAACCTTTTTGACACACACACACCTGTTGTGGAAAAAAACCTTTTGTCCCCCCCCACCGGGGTTCACACCCCACCCTGGCCCCCCAAAAAATTTTTTTAAACCCCAAAACTTTGGGGGGAAAACCCTTCCCCCCCCCGGGTTTTTTTCCCCCACAAAGTGTTTAAAAAAACACCTTTTTCCCCCACACCCACCTTTTGTTCACACACCCCAAAATGAAAAACAAAATTTATGGGCCACCCCGTGTTCACCACCCCTTTTTTCAAACCCCACACTTTTGTGCCCCAAAACGGTTTAAAACCCCCCTTTTTGCAAAACCCCACACCGGGGTTACACAACACCTTTTTTTTTGACACCACCCCCTTTTTTGTGA
>NC_056750.1:859246224-859308724 GCF_019279795.1 Protopterus annectens
GACTGCACGAAAATGATTGTTTGACTGGGACAACAAATGAGGAACCTGTGGCAGAAGCCAAGGAGGCTCCTGGATTAAACTCCTCAGCAGAGGATACCAGTGCTGACGTGGCCAATCTGGTGCTATTAGAATCATGCAAGGCTTGTCCCGCCTGACTTTCAAGAGTACCTTGGGGAGAAGAGGCAGAGGAGGAAAAGCATAAAAGTGAAGGTTGTTCCAACTGAAAGATAGAGCATCCACTTTCCAAGCATCTGGGTGGAACATCTTTGTGCAAAATTTTAGAAGTTGAAAATTCAGTGGGGAAGCGAATAGATCTATGTCTGGAGTTCCCCAAGCCACAGTCAATTGTTTGAAAATCTGAGGATCCAGTTTCCACTCGTGGGGATCCACCATTTGTCTGCTCAAAATATCTGCTAGGGAGTTCTGTGCTCCTGGCAGAAACCTTGCTTGAAGATTGATTTGCAAACTCAGAGCAGTCTCCCATAAAATCATTGCTTGCCTGCAAAGAGGGTAGGAATGGGTTCCCCCCTGCTTGTTGATGTTCCACATGACTGTTGTGTTGTCTGTATCAACACCTGTCCTGGCTGAAGTAGTTCCTTGAAGGCCATCAGAGCAAATTGAACTGCTAACATCTCCTTCATGTTGATATGCAAATGTAGTAGTTTGGGAGGCCACATGTCTTGTACCCATTTTCCCTTGAAGTGTGCTCCCCAAGCCAAGTCCGAGGCATCCGTCGTTAGGATCTGACTCGCCTCTGGTCGGGACACAGAGTCCCTTGTTTAGGTGACATACCTGAGCCCACCACAACAATTCTTTCTGGATGCAAGGTATAATCCGAATGACAGTGTCCAAACTGTGGCAGTGTTGAGCCCACACACTTTTGAGATACCATTGTAGCTTCCTAATATGCAGTTTGGCATTGGGAAGTACTAGAATGCAAGATGCCATGAACCCCAAGGCTTGGAGGACTGTCCTTGCAGTCAGCCTGGACATTGCTGATAACTGCTGGAAGTAGAGAGGAAGAGTTCTTTGTTTGTCCGGGGTCAGAAATGCCATCTGAGAGGCTGTACTCAGTCTCACACCCAGAAAGCACATGTCCTGAGAGGGCACTAGACTGGACTTTATTTCGTTCACAGTATACCCTAGGCACCTTAAAACTGTCATTACATACTGGAGATGCTGTAGTAATTTGTCTTTGTTTTGAGCAAGAATCAGGCAATCGTCCAAATAAGGATAAATTTGTATTCCTCTGTCTGAAGAAAGCAATCACAGGAGCCAGAACTTTTGTGAACACCCTGGGCGCAGTAGATAAGCCAAAGGGCAATGCAGAGAATTGATAATGTGAAGTACCAGCCCGAAATCTCAGGAATCTCCTGCAGCTGGGCTTGATAGGGATGTGAAGATAGGCCTCTGAGATCCAGGGTTACCATCCAGTGATCTTTGCCCATCATAGGCAGAAGTTGTTGTAATGTTAACATCTTGAACTTCGGAATTTCTAGGTAGGTGTTGAGAATGGACAAATCCAGAATTGGCCTCCAAGTGTTTCCTTTCTTTGGTACTAGGAATAGACGGGAATAAAATCCTAGGCCTACTTCTGAAGGAGGGACCACCTGAATTGCCTCCATCTGCAAAAGTAAAGAAATCTGCACCTGAGCCTCCAGCCTTTGCTGAGGAGGCACATCCGGCATGCCTTTGAAAGGAGGAAAAGTGTGAAAATAAAACTTGTAACCTCGATTTATTATATCCAACACCCATTTGTCTTGGGTGATCAAATTCCAGTTTTCTTTGAAAAGTTCCAACTTCCCTCCTAGAGGAGCTGCCAGTAAGGACGGGTCTGGCAGCGGAAGATACAGGTCATTGGGTCTGTTTACGAAAGGGCTGACCCCTGCCCTCACCAGAAGACTGTGCAGGAGAACTCCAAGTCGTAGGTCGGAAGGAACCCTGAGCATGAGCCCTGCCTCTACCACGTCTAGACCTACCCTTAGGCTGATAATCCGAAGAAGGATAAGACCATCCCCTAGCAGGCCAATTCCTACTAAACTTAGGGGGCTGCACCTGCAAAAAATCCTTGACTGTCTGCATAGACTTAGCCTTATCTTCCATCTTTTTCAAAACTGATTCCACAGGAGGACCAAAAAGAACTTCAGATTGAAGAGGAGCATCCAAAATCCGAGCCTTTACATGTTCAGACAAATTTTGATACTTAAGCCAGGCATGTCTACGAATAACTGAACCTGTAGCAGCCACCCTAGAAGAAGCCTGAAGAGCATCAAAACCACACTGCAAGGAATGCTTGCCAACTTGATCTGATGCATGAACCAACTCCTGGAGCTCCTTACACTCTATACCCTCAGCTAAAGCATCCACCTTAGATTTCAACTGGCCTAATAAAAAGTTCTGATACTTCAGCATATGAAATTGGCAATTCAAAGCCCTCATAGCTAACGTAGAGGAGGTGTACACTTTTTTCCCCCACCTGTCTAACGCTCTAGAATCTTTATCCAAAGGGACTGGATGCCCTAACACCCTTAGGGCCTTGAATAGTAGTTTCCGGATCAGCTCTAGGACTCTTATACAAATACTTATGTGCTTCTGGAACTCTGTAATACCTGTCTGGTTTAACAGGGGCCGGAGGCAGAGAATCAGGATTAAGGGAAGATTCAGAAAAAACATCCTGAACAACATCTAAGACAGGAGGAATAGCTAAGGGCCTGTGTTGTAGCAGAAACAAAAATTCCCTAAGCCTTTTCCGAGAATCTGAAAAGTCTTGACCTTCCCACTTGAAATGCTCCCTCATGGTATGTAAAGTTTCAGAAAAAGAAAAATCTTCTGGAGGAGAAGCAGAAGGACAGGAGTCCTCTGCATCCGAATCAGAATAGGAAGGAAAATCCTGAATTTCTTCAGCTGAGGAATCAGAGTAGTCCGAGGAATGATCCATTCCCTCTAAATCTGCCTCCACCCTAGGCCTCTTCTCTGGGGGGGGGGGGGGGGGCATAGAACCCCAGATCAAAGTAATCAAGTCCTCCGCCATTTTCAACATATGTTTTTTAGGAACAGGGGCTGGAGAGCTAGAAGAATGACCAGGTCCAACAAGTCCAGGTTTGGCTTTAGCATGGCCTTTAGCCACTGAAGTAGAAGGCCTAATAACCTTTTGTAAGGCTGGAACTACTGAAACCTGAGAAGCACCCTCGGCCTGTTCTAACTCCTGAGAGGTCAACTCCTGTAAAAGTAAAGATTCCCCCTGGGATTCAGCCGAACCCTCGGCAGGATCCACAGATTCAACCGGAGGCTCCGAAGAACTGGCGTCCGCAACGGACGACTCATCCGGTTTAGATTTCAAAGATTTATCCTTACGCTTTTTAGCGGTAGCGGGCGGAGGATCCGACGGCATGTTATAGTTACACCGCTTACCGAAAACAAGCCTGGCACAGTCTAACCTTCGCTTAATGGTGCGCTTATTAAATCTAGCACAAAAGCGACACCCGATTACGTTGTGCTCGGGCCCTAAGCAAGGAATACAGAGAGAATGATAATCCCTATGAAGTATCTGTTTCCCACAAGAAATGCAATTAACTTTTTCTGACATCCGGAAAACTGAGGCAAGAAAAGACAAAAATTTCCCCAACGGGGTACTTAGCCCAACTTGGTCTTCGGTCTGAAACTCGGTAAATGAAAATTTCAGAACGCCAAACGGCACTTGCAAACACTGCTTCTGCTTCGGACCACGCGGCAAGAAAGACTGAGGATATGGCATCGGTCATGCGCATAAGTACTACTGCGTACTGACGTCAGCTCTGGGCGACAATGACCGACGCCAGCCTAGCCCTTTGGTATTCGGGCCGACCGAGGACAGCGGACTACCCACAGGTCATGACTGCAGCAATGTGAGACTAAGAACATCCAACGTTTTGAAGGATATTGTCTACTGAATCTTGGAGGCTGAACTTGCAAAAAGTCTGTCTGCACAGATTTAGCTTTTTCTTCCATCTTTTTCAGAACCTCTTCTGCTTTGGTGCCAAACTTTAAGAGGGGAGTCCAATAATTTTGATTTGAAATCATCTGCCAAGGTCTGTTCCTTAAGCCAAGCATGCCTATGAAGTACAGAACTTTTGACTGTTGCCCTGCAGGATGCTTCGAGGGCATCAAACCCACATTGCAGGGTATGCTTACTGATTTGGCTTACAGAATGCCTTAAGTTCCTGTAAGTCTATTTTCTGCACAGTCCGGGAAGGTAGATAATTTTTGCTTGAGTTCCATGGTATGTTGCTGGTATTTCAGAATGTGGAACTGACAATTTAATGCTCTAATGGCAAGAGCTGCAGAAGTATATACTTTTTTACCCCATCTGTCTAAGCCTAGAGAATCCCTGTCCGAAAGGGTGGGATTCTTTGCTGTAGTTTATTTTATTCCCTTAGGCCCTTGGGAGATTATCTCTGGGTCAGCAGTAGGATTCTTAAAGAAATTTGTATGACTCACGGACTCTAACACTCGTAAGGTTTCCTGGGAGCAGGAGGCAAGGTATCCAGGGTTAGACTGGACTTCATAAAATTATCATCCAGGACAGGGGGTATTAGCCAAGTCTAAAAATTCCACAGAGAGTCTTTTTGGACTGGGGATAATCCTGGCATTCCCAATGGAATTGCTCTCTCAAAGTACGTAGGGTTTCACCAAAAGAAAAATCCTCTGGAGGAGAGGCAGAAGGAATGGATTCCTCTGCATCGGAATCCTCATAAGCAGATAAGGGCATGTCTTCATAATCAGAAACCTCAGAGTTGGAAGTGCTGGGGACAAGTCTTTCGTTTAGCAGGAGAAGGCTGGCTG
Source organism: Protopterus annectens (assembly GCF_019279795.1). Taxonomy (NCBI): domain Eukaryota; kingdom Metazoa; phylum Chordata; order Ceratodontiformes; family Protopteridae; genus Protopterus; species Protopterus annectens. The sequence goes on from NC_056750.1 coordinate 859,251,046, forward strand.
CCCCTAACCAGCATAAGGTCTTCCGCCATTTTAAGCATCTGAGATTGTGGCAAGGAAGAATGCGTGCGAGTTTGGGTAGTCTGTTTTCTAGACTTAGCTCATACTCTGGGACTTAGAAACTTGGTAGTTTTAGAAAGAACTGAAGATGCGAAAGAAGTCGGTTTGTGTCAAATATCAGTAGTGTGATGAACTTCCTCAGAAGCCAGTGCCTGCAAAGCGGCTCCAAACCCATCCATGGTAGAGACATCCGCAGGCTCCAAAGTAGAGTCTTGCGGCATACCAGACGCCAAACGGGTCTTGGTAGCGGCCTACGAATCCATCGATGTGGGCATCAGGGGCTGGGAAAGTGCATCACTGACTACCGGCGAACTGGTGACTAGCTTAACAGAAGCATCATCTGCATTTTTGGACCTGTGCGTTCTGTCTTTATCCTTATGTTTTTTTTGGAAGATTGGTAGTTGGATGGCTTACCGAAGCCATTTCGGAATATGGAGATAGAGAGTGAAAGTATTGAGCTACAATAAGGGCCCGACAATGAATAGTTCAGGCGTTTAAGAAAGCACAAAACCGGCAATGAGGGACTTTGTGGTCTGGGCCTAAACAGGTGATGAGTAAGAATAGAAAATCTCGGTGTGGTATTTGCTTTCCACAGGCGAGAAAATTAACTTTGACATCTGTTAGAGCAAGAAAAAAGATCCCCAATGGGGTACACTTTGGAAGACTTCAACTTTGGAAATGAAAAACTCTGGTAGCAGCCGACCGGCACCCGTGCAAACTGCTTCTGCTTCTCAGAAAGAAAGACTGACGTAATGGCGTCAGCTGCCTGTTTTTATACCATTGACGACCTGATGTCAGTCCTGGAGCGACAGCAACCGATGCAGAAATAGTAAGCCTCTGGTATTCGGGCAGACTCAAGGCTACCCCTGGCAGGATAACCCTAGTGTGATGACTGCAACAGTGAAACACGAAGAACATCAGTCCTGATCGGTGAAGATAAACTGGGAGTTTTATCCATCAACGGAACTGGAGCAGCCAAGCTTCAGACTGACCAGGCTTGGATGGGAACCCACGAGGGGTGAGAAGATCCGGTATTGGATCCAAGAGCCATGGCGGAGCTAGAAGATGAGACCAAAGGAAAGTACAGCTGTGTACACTTACCATAAATGTAGACGTTAGAGTGTGTTTTCACTGTTGCAGTCATTACATTTGGGTAATCTGCTGGCAGGTTGCCCTCAGTCAGCCTGATTAACAAAGTCTTAGGAGTGCGTCTGGTGCCATCCCTTCTTCCATGACATTAGGTCGTCAGGGGTATAAAACACGCAGCAGATGCCATTACACCAGTTTTTCTTGCCCCAGATGTCAGGTGCCCCCCAAATGGGGAGCAAAAAAAATCAACTAAGTCAATAAGTACATACATATAAAATTAAAAACACAGAAAATATATCTCCAAACAAAAGCAAATACACCAAAAAGGTGTTTAAGCATAGTAAGGAAAGTAGAGGTATAGTAAGAGAAAAACAGGGTGTTGCAGGGAGGGTAACAAGGACTGCAACAGTGAATACACTCGAAAATCTACATTTATGGTAAGTGTACACAACTGTACTATGTTCTTAGTGTTTCACTGTTGCAGTCATTACATTTGGGTAGATTCCAAAAGCTATGGCTGGGAGAATGGATTTATACAGCATTAGGACCAGCTATAAGGCCCTGCAGGACAGCAGTGGCAAAGCCAGCTCTGGATTTAGAGAAAAAAGGTAAATGGCAATGTTTGGTGAACGTATGAACTGAGCTCCAGGTAGCAGGTTATAGAATGTCTCTGGTAGGAACCCCTCTGAGAAAGGCTGTAGAAGTAGATGCAGCCCTGGTGGAAGGAGATCTGATCCCATGGAATAGTTTTACCATGGTGCATATAGCAGAAACAAATACAATGGCTTATCCATTTGGAAATGGTCTGCTTTGAAATAGCCCCTCTCGCTGCCCCTGCAGCAAATGCCACCAGTAGTTCAGATTTTCTTAGAGATTTTGTCCTGTTTAAGTAGAATCTCAGTTGTCTGTGTACATCCAATGAATGCAGAATCCGCTCCCCCTTGTTCTGTGGATTGGGAAAGAAAGTTGGCAAATTAATGGTCTGATTAAGAGCCACACTGGATATCACCTTAGGCATGAAGGATGGATTGGTCCTGAGAGACACCCTGTCCGCATGAAAAATAATGAAATGCTCCACTGCCATAGGAGCAGTACAGTTGTGTACACTTGCCATAAATGTAGATGTTAGAGAGTGTACTCACTGTTGCAGTAATTACATTTGGGTAATCTGCTGGCAGATTACCTCAGTCAGCCTGAATTCCAAAGTCTTGGGTCCTGCGTCAGTTGCTGTCTCCTCTTCCATGACGTCAGGTCATCAGGGGTATAAAACAAGCAGCCAACGCCATTTTCTTTAGTTTTTCTTGCTCCAGATATCAGGTGCCCCCAAAAAGGAAGAAAAAAAAAATTACACACACACACATCTATATATACATACATACAACAATATAAAAACTTTACCTTCATCTACAAGCAAATACACCACATAGGTTGTAGAAGATAGAGAAGGAAAAACTCCAGAATGATGGGGGATAGCGGGAGGGTAACCTGGACTACAACAGAGAATACACTCTAACATATACATTTATTTATGGCAAGTGTACATAACTGTACTATGTTCTTCGTGTTTCACTGTTGCAGTCATTACATTTGGGTAGAATCCCAAAGCTATGGATGGGAGGCTAGAGCTAAACAGCATTAGGGGCAACTACAAGGCCCTGCAGAACTGCATTGGCAAAGCCTGCCCTGGACTTAAGAGTAGAGAGGCAAATGATCATGCTTTGTAAAAGTGTGAACAGAACTCCAAGTAGCAGTCTAGAATGTCTTTGGTTGGAACTCCTCTGAGAAAGGCTGCAGAAGTAGCTGCAGCTCTGGTGGAATGAGACCGAATGCCCTTGGACACAGGTTTGCCATGGTGTAAGTAGCAGAAACTAATGCAGTGGCTTATCTACTTCTGCTTTGAAATGGCCATTCCTTCTGATCCTGCAGCATATGTCACTAGTAACTGCTCAGTTTTTCTTAGAGCTTTAGTCCTGCTCAAGTAGAATCTTAGCTGGTCTGTATACGTCCAATGAATGCAGAATCCTCTCCCCCTTGTTCTGCGGATTTGGATAAAAGTTTGGCAGATGAACAGTTTGGTAAGAGCCACACCGGAAACCACCTTAGGCATAAATGAAGGACTGGTCCTCGGGGACACCCTGTCTGGGTAAAAAAATTATAAAAGGCTCTACAGCCATGTAGCTCTGAGACTCTTCTTGCTGAAGTAATTGCCAGAAGCAGAGCTGTTTTCCATAAGATCTTTAGGTCTGCAGTAGCAGCAGGGTGAGCTTTTCCAACACATAATTTGAGGTACAATGGAGGAATTGGTCATCTTCTGGGAGGCCTTAAATTTTTGGCCCCTCTAAGATACTGCTTTAGTAAAGGATGAGAAAAGATTGGTGGCTCTGTATTGTAATGAGCAGAGATGGCAGAGGCATGGATTTTTATTGATGAAAAAGATAGGCCTTTGTCAAGCATCTTAGTAAAGTATTGTAAAATCTGAGGAATATTTGGCTCTGCTGTATCCGTTCCTTGTGCTTGGTTCCAAGCACAGAATCTCTTCCATTTATCAGCATAAGATTTTCAAGAACTAGGCCTTCTGGCTTCCAAAATGACACCCATCACAGCTTTACTGAGAGGTGGTGTTTTAAAGCCATGCTGCCAGGTTCAGTGTTTGGAGTTGATGGTGCAGGATTTGATTGTTTTGCTGGGGACCGTGAGTATTTGAGGTAAGTACCAAGCCGGGAATTGAGACAAGTTCCTTAGGATTGGGTACCAGTATTGGCGGGGCCAGTCTGGGGCAATTAGTATCATCTTTGGTTTCTCCTGTCTGACTTTTAGTAGTACCTTGGGAAGAAGAGGCAGAGGAGGAAAGGCGTAAACAGGTTTTTCCCAACTGAAGGATAGGGCGTCTACTTTCCATGCTTGTCCGTGATGTGTCCTTGTGCAGAATATTTTCATTTGATAATTTCAAGGAGAGGCAAACAGGTCTATGTCCGGTGTCCATTTTATTATCATGCTGAAGACTTGTGGATCTAGTTTCCACTCGTGAGGGTCCATAAGGTTTCTGCTTAAATAGTCTGCCAGAGTATTTTGCTTTCCTGGCAGGAATTGAGCTTGAAGATGTACTTGGTAAGTCAAGGCAGTGTCTCACAATGCCATGGCTAGTCTGCAAAGGGAGTATGAGTGCGTGCCCCTCTGCTTGTTTATATACCACATCACCGTGGTGTTGTCCGTCAATCAGTAGTTGTCCTGGATGAAGTAAGTCCTTGAAGGCTGTCCTGGATGAAGTAAGTCCTTGAAGGCTGTCAGGGCATTTTGAACAGCTAACATCTCTTTTTGATTGATATGCAGATGCATTTGTTTTGGGGTCCATATGCCCTGAATGCATCTTCCCGCCAGGTGGGCACCCCCTGCATAATCTGAGTGTTAAGGTTTGGCTGGCAGGGGGTAGAGTGAAAGCCCGCCCCATGTTCTGGTGACATGCCTTTGCCCACCACAGAAACTCCTGTTGTAGGCAGGGAATGAGAAAAATCACTGCTTCCAGACTGACAATGTTGACTCCACAAACTCTTTGGGTACAGTTGTAGTTTCCTCATATGCAGTCTTGCATATGGAATCAGTAGGATGCCGTGAACCCCAAAGCCTGCAGAGTTTGTCTTGCAGATAACTGGGTTTTTGTTGCAGTCAGTTTGAAGTAAGTAGTCAGTTGCCTTTGTCTGGCATGAGGAAAGCCATCTGGGCAGTTGTATTCAAGCTTGCACCGTGGAATGTTATCTTTTGAGAGGGTACCATTTGTGATTTCTTTTAGTTTGTGTACCCTAGGCATGTTAGAAGCCTTTTCACAAATGCCAGGTGCTGAAAAGGAATGTCCTTGTTCTCTGCTTGAATGAGACAGTCGTTCAAGGATAAATGTGTATACTTTGTCTGCAAAATGCAATTACTGGTGCCAGGCACTTTGTAAAGACCCTAGGCGCAGTAGATAAGCCAAAGGGCAGCAGAGAATTGGTAATGCATAGCGCCAGCCTTGAAACAGAGCATCTTCTGCACGTTTCCCTTATTGGGATATGCAGGTATGCCTCTTAGATCTAATGTCACCAGCCAAGCTTTCTTGCCCAGCATGGGCAGAAGCTGCTGTAAAGTTAGCATTTTGAATTTTGTAATGTCCAGGTATGTGTTCAAAATTGATAAGTCCAGTATTGTGCGCCAGGCCTTGTCTTTTCTGGGTACCAAGAACAGTCGAATAAAAACCTTGTCTTTTTCCTTTTCTGGTACTGGCTGAATAGCCCCCATATCCATGAGGGACGTAACCTGTTTGTGCCTAACCGTTTGCCATTGGCAGAGTATGGAAGTGGAATATGTATCCCAGAGATACTATGTTTAGCACCCACTTGTCCTGGGTTATTAACTGCCAATTTTGAGCAAAAGGTGCTAATTTTCCCCGTATGGGTGCTGACAAAAGCTAAGTGCTTGGTGATGGCAGAGGGAAGTCACAGACTTCCTGCAGGGTTGCGCTTTATCTCCTCCAGATTTGGAGGTAGAAGCACCCCATTGCTTTGACCTGTCAGAATCTTGTGCATGGTATCTAGAACCTTTAGGGCGTCTGGATTTGTCCCTTTGAGCTCCGTCAGACACAGGAAAGGACCATTTTTTGTAGGCCAGTGTCTACTGAATCTTAGTGGCTGCACTTGTAAAAAGTCTTTTACAGTTTGCATAGACTTAGCTTTGTCTTCAATTTTCTTCAAAACCTCTTCTGCCTTAATACTAAATAAGGTATCATGCTGTAAAGGTGCATCCAGTAATTTAGCTTTAACATGATCAGGCAAATTTTGCTCTCTTAGCCAGGCATGCCTCCTAATCACAGATCCTGTAACTGTGGCCCTTCAGGAGGCCTCAAGAATCAAAACCACATTGCAAAGTATGTTTTCCAACTTGTTCTGCTGCATGCAATAATTCTTGCAATTCTTTATTTTTTGCACATTCGGAATTTATTATCATTTTCTGTTTCAGCAATCCCATAATATGCTGTTGATACTCGAGCATGAAACTGGCAGGTTAAGGCCCTGATTGCCAAGGTTGCAGATGTATACACCTTCTTTCCCCATCTATCCAGTGCCCTTAAATCTGTCAGAGGGGGTAGGATTTTTTGCTGTTGAGGCCTTAACCCCCTTTGGACCCTGTGAAATAGGTTTGGGGTCAGTAGCAGGGTTTCTAAATAAAAATTTGAGAGTCAAGGACCCTGTAATATCAGTCTGGTTTCCTGGGAGCCAGAGGTAAGGAGTCAAGCTAGACTCCGAAAACACATCACCCACAATGTCTAATACAGGAGATATGGCTAAAGACCTATGCTGAGGGAGAAGGAAATCCCTGAGCCTCTTGATTCAGAGAAATCTTGACTCTCTCCCAGTGAAAATGCTCCCTCAAAGTATGCACGGTTTCTCCAAATGAATAATCCTCAGGAGGGGAGGCAGATGTGATAAGATTCCTCTGCATCAGAATCCTCATAGGGAGGTATAGACAATTCCTGATCAGAAGAGGAATCAGAAGAAATAGAAATCTGATGTGAAGATTCATAATCAGCGTCTTGCCTAGGCCTCTTATCAGGAGGGGTTTGGGAACCCCTGATCAAGATATTAAGGTTTTCAGCCATTTTGATAATCTGTTTTTTTTTGAGCATAGAGGCCTGTGCACATGGCTCATGTGTCGGTTTTTTAGCTTTAGAAGTTGCTATTGTCTTTGATTTTGAAGCTGGCATCGGTTTTATATAAAAATGTTGAAGCCTGAATACACTCTCAGAAGCCGGTGCCTGCTTAGTGGCTCCGGACCCATCCAAGGGAGACACATCCGTGGGTACAATACTTGGAGAATCTCGCAGCGTGCCAGACTCCACATGGGTCTCTGTAGGGGCCTGCTACTCGAAAGTAGCGGTTATCAGGGGCTGCGAAAGCACCAAGTACCGGTGAACCGGCGACTAGCTTAGGAGAAGCTTTGTTGGTTTTGTACCTAGACAGTCTGTCTGTGCCTGTCCTTTTCTTTGTGTTTTTTGTGTATTCCGGTAGTCTGATTGCTATCAGATGACATTTCAGGGTAGTTAAATCAGTTTCCAAAATATTTTGAGGCAAAAATATACAGACGCTTAATAGTGCATTGGCTAAAACTAGCACAAAAGACAGCCAAGTACGTTATTAGGGCCTAGGCAAGGAATACAGTATAAATGAAAATCCTTATGAGGCATTTGCTTCCCACAAGTAGAATTAAACGTTATCTGACATCTGTATGGAGCAAGAAAAAAAAAAAAAAAAAAAGGTTTCCCCAACGGGGTACTTGGCTTTAGTGAAGACTTCGGTTCTGAAACACAAAAATTTCAGGAGTCGGCCGACCAGTACTTGCGAACTGCTTCTGCTTCGGGCACCTCGCAGCAAGAAAGACTATAAAGAAAATGGCGTTGGCTGCTTGTTTTATACCCCTGACGTCATGGAAGAGGAGACCGCAACCGACAGGACGCAAGACTTTGGAATTCAGGCCAAATAAGGGTAATCTGCCAGCAGATTACCCAAATGTAATGACTGCAACAGTGAAACACGAAGAACATCTGTAATTCAGAAATCTTTCTAGCTGAAGTGACTGCTAAAAGGAAAGCCGTTTTCCAGGAGAGAAATTTTCAGTCTGCAGTAGTAGCTGGCTCGAAAGGAGGGAGAATGAGTTTTTTCAATACAAAACGGAGATCCCAAGCAGGGGTTGGAGCTCTCCTGGGTGGTCTTAAGTTTTTAGTCCCTCAGATACTGCTTTAGCAGAATATTAAAGAGGAGAGGTTCTGTGTTGTCATGAGCTGAAATGGCTGAGGCATGGATTTTTATGGAAGAAAAGGACAAGCCCTTGTGAAGCATCTCAGTTAAGTATTGTAAAATCTGAGGAATATTTGGCATTGCTGTGCTTATTCCTTGTGATCGGTTCCAGGCACAGAATCTTTTCCATTTGTCAGCATAAGATTTTCTAGTACTGGGCCTTCTTGCCTCCAAAATGACATCCATCACAGGTTTGCAGAGTGAAGCTAAGGGTGAAGCTAAGGGTGAATTTAGGTGATTAAAGTTTGGAACTGAATATGCAGAACTTGGTTGTTCTGCGGAGACAGTAAGGTGTCTGAGGCAGGTGGCATGGTGGAAGGTGTGACACATTGCGCAGGAGTGGGTACCAGTGTTGGCAAGGCCAGTCTGGAGCAATCAGAATCTTTTTGGTTTGTCCTGTTTTGAGTTTTAGTAGAACTTCACTTTTCCCCCCTCTGCCTTTGCTCTCCATAGACTGATATGTTTTTCCAGCTGAATGATAGAGCATCCACTTTTTTGTGATGAGTTCTTGTGCAGAATTTGTACAACTGATGCATCTTTTTGCCTCACCAGTTTCCATTCGTGTGGGTCCATGAGATTTCTGCTTAGTTCGTCTACCAGAGTATTCAGCTTTCCTGGCAGGAATTGAGCTTGTAGTCGTATTTGGTAGGACAAGGCAGTGTTCCACAAAGCCATGGATGGTCTGCAAAGGGGAGTAGGAGTGTGTACCTCCCTGCTTGTTTATGTACCACACAACTGTGGTGTTGTCAGTCTTCAACATTAATTGTCCTGGATGAAGGTAGTCCTTGAAGGCTGTCAGTGCATTCTGTACAGCTAACATCTCTTTCTGATTGATATGAAGGTGCATTTGATTTGGGCTCCATTTGCCCTGAATGCACTTCCCTACCAGATGAGCCCCCCAAGCATAGACTGATGCGTCTGTAGTTAGTATTTGGGCAGCAGGGGGTGGAGTGAATGGCAGTCCCTCGTTTTGGTGGCAGGTCTCTGCCCACCATAGGAACTCTTTGCAGGCAAGATAGGAATCATTATTTCCAGGCTGTGACCATGTTGACTCCATAAAACTTTTCAAGTACCAATAAAGTTTTCTCATATGCAGTCTTGCATATGGAATTAGAAGAATGCAGGAGGCCATGAACCGCGAGGCTTGCAGAATTTTTCTTGCAGATAAGCAGGGTTGTTGTGGCCACCTGTTTGAAGTAAGTTACCAAATGAATTTGATTTTCTGGCATAAGGTAAGCCATCTGGGCAGCTGTATTCAAGCTTGCACCTAGGAATGTAATTTTTTGAGGGGGTACCAGTTGTGATTTCTTTTTGTTTATGGTGTACCCTAGACAAGTTAGAACCCTTTTTACAAATGCCAGATGTTTTAGAAGAATGTCTAATTCGGGCAGAAAAAGTACAGTTTTGTACCTACCATAAATATAGATGTCCGATAGACATGCAACTGCAGTCATAACATGTGGGTTGTCCTGCCTCAGGCAGCCCTCGGTCGGCCGGATTCCAAAGTCTGGGTCCGACGTCGGCTGATGTCGCATTTCTCTCCGACGTCAGAACGGCTGGAGTACATAAGCATCAGCCGACGCCATTTTCTTCAGTGTTTCTTGCCCCAGATGCCAGGTGCCCTCCAAGGAAGGCTGTAATCAAATTGGAAGACAAAAACAGGATTCCAAACAAATAAATGAGCAATAAAACAAATACACCATAACAGATATCCCCAGCTAAGAGAAACAGGGATAGGAGTGGACCCTAGGCATAGAGGGGTAAGGAGGGAGGGAAAATCCGACTGCAGTTGCATGTCTATCGGACATCTACATTTATGGTAGGTACAAAACTGTACTATGTCCTTCAAGAATGCAACTGCAGTCATAACATGTGGGTAGAATACCATAGCTTAGCTGGGGGAGGAGGAATGCTCTAGGAAAAAGATGGAGTGGCAATCAAACCCTGCAGGACTGCCGAAGCAAAGCCTGCTCTGGAGTATAGAGGGAGATTGTAGTGTTTGGAGAATGTATGCACGGAGCTCCATGTAGCAGCTTCTAGAATGTCCTTAGTAGGCACCCCTCTTAGGAATGCTGTTGAGGTGGCTATGGCTCTGGTGGAATGTGGTCTGACATTGGCTGGAACAGTCTTTCCATGAAAGGAATAAACAGAATCATATGCAATGTCCAATCCATTTTGAAATAGTCTGTTTTGAAATTGCTTTTCCTTGGACTGCAGGGGCGTAAGCTACAAAAAGTTGTTCAGACTTCCTACTGGCCTTGGTTCTGTCCAGGCAGTAACGAAGTTGTCTGTGAATGTCCAAGGTATGCAACAGTCTTTCCCCCTTGTTCTCAGGATTGGGGAAGAAAGCAGGCAGATGAACTGCTTGATTTAAAGAAACCCTAGATACCACCTTTGGCATCAAAGTAGGATTTGTCCTTAATGAAACCCTGTCTGTGAAAAATAATGAAGGGTGGTATTGCCATTAGGGCCTGTAGCTCCGAAACTCTTCTTGCTGAAGTAATTGCCAACAGGAAAGCTGTTTTCCAAGAGAGAAATTGCAAGTCAACTGAAGCTGCTGGCTCAAAAGGAGGTAGAGTCAGTTTTTCTAGGAAAAAATTGAGGTCCCAGGCTGGCACTGGGGCCTTTCTTGGTGGCTTAATGTTCTCGATTCCCCTGAGGAATTGCCTTAGTAAAGGGTGTGAAAAAACAGGGGGATCAGTGTTGTATCTAGCTGAAATAGCAGATGCATGTATCTTTATGGAAGAATATGAGAGGTCGTTCTTTAACATATCTGCCAAATATTCCAAGATGAGTGGGATGTTCAACTGTGATGCATCATGTCCCTTGCTGGTGGTCCAATTGCTGAATCTTTCCACTTTGCTAAATAAACCTTTCTGGTGGATGGTCTTCGAGCCTCTGTTAGTATCCGCTGAACTTCCTTGGAGAGAGATAGGCTGAAGTTATTCATGGGATCTCCCAGGCTATTAGTTGCAGTGTCTGTAGATTTGGATGCACTGTTTCGAAGTTGTGTTGAGTCAGAAGTAGAGGCCATTGGGGAGGGGCCCACCTCCTGGTGTGACATGCTTCGTAGTAATGGACACCAGTGTTGTCTTGGCCAGTCCGGAGCTATTATGATTCCCTTTGGTTTCTCTGCTTTGATCTTAATTAATACTGAGGTCATCAGTGGCAGAGGTGGAAATGCATAGATTGTTAGTGCGTTCCAGTTGAATGAGAGAGCATCTATTTTCCAAGCTTTTGGATGGTATGTCCTTGTGCAGAATTTTGGTAGAAGATGGTTGAGATGAGAGGCAAATAGGTCCACTTCTGGCTTGCCCTATGTCGAAGTGAGTTGTCTGAAGGTCTTCGGATGTAACCTCCACTCGTGTGGATCTGTGAAATTCCTGCTTAGGCTGTCCGCCAACACATTGTCTTTTCCTGGAACAAACTGGGATTGCAACTGGATGTTTAGACTCAGTGATTTCTCCCAAAGCTGCACTGTCAGTCTGCAAAGGGGGTAATTGTGGGTGCCCCCTTGCTTGTTTATGTACCACATCACAGAGGTGTTGTCTGTTCGTATCAGTAAATGTCCTTGCTGGAGTTGTGTTGAAAAACCTCGATGGCATGCATTACTGCCAGCATTTCCTTTTGGTTTATATGCAGATGCGTCTCCTTTGGAGACCATTGTCCTTGTATACATCTGCCTTCCATGTGCACCCCCCATTCAAGGTCTGAGGCGTCTGTGGTCATGGTCTGTGTTATCTGTGGTTTTTTGAATGACATACCTGTGTTTGCCTGGCTCACTGAGGCCCACCATAGGAATTCCTTTTGTAGGCATGGGATGAGTGGTATGATTGCCTCCAAGTTGTTGCTGTGTTGAGACCAAATGCTTTTTAGGTACCACTGAAGCTTTCTCATGTGTAGTCTTGCTAATGGAACCAGGAGAATGCAGGATGCCATGTAACCCAGGGCCTGTAGGTATCTCCTTGCAGTCATCTGGGTGAGTTTTGCTAAACCTTTGAAGTAATGAGTTAACTTGTCTTGCTGGTCTTCTGTCAGGTAAGCCATCTGAGAGGCTGTGTCTAGTTTGGCTCCTAAGAAGATTATTTGCTGGGATGGTTGCAGTCTTGACTTTTGAAAGTTGACTGTGTATCCCAGAGCTTGAAGTAATCTTATGACATAATCCAGGTTTTTTTGTCAAAATCAATTTGTCGTCCGCTTGTATGAGGCAGTCGTCCAGGTATGGGTAAATTTGCATACCCTGGAGCCTGCAATGAGCAATTACTGAAGCCAGGCATTTTGTGAATACTCTGGGCGCAGTAGATAAGCCAAATGGCAATGCTGAGACTTGATAAATGCTCTGGCCCTGCAAGAAATCCGAGGTATCTTCTGCAGCTGTGTCTGATAGGGACATGCAGGTATGCCTCCTTGAGGTCCAGAGTAATCAGCCATGACCCCTTGCCCAGCATGGGAAGGAGTTGTTGTAGAGTCAGCATTTTGAACTTTGGTACTATGAGAAAAGTGTTTAATGCGGACAAGTCCAGTATTGGTCTCCATTGAGATTCTTTTCTTGGAACAAGGAACAGTCTTGAGTAAAACCCCTGGTCTTGTTCTTGTTGAGGAACTCTTTCTATTGCTTTCATCCGAGTCAGCAGAGTGATTTGCTTGATAGCCTCTGCCCTCTGATTTAGTGGTAGGTTTGGCATGCCTTGTTTTCTTGGTAAGGTATGAAAATGAAACCTGTACCCTCGGGTCTATAATGTCCAAAATCCATTTGTCCTTTGTCAGTCTGTGCCAGTTTTCTGCAAACAGAGATAGTTTCCCGTCCAAGGTAGCTTCTAGTTGTTCCCTGGTAGGCGGTAGTAGAGGAAAGTCATTGAGACTGTGGTTGTGGGGCAGGTGAAACCCCTGCGCCACTTTGGTTTCCTGGCTGCCATTGTCGTCCCCTGTAAGGGCCTCTGTATTGGCCTCTTCCTCGGCCACGTCTGTTCTTACCCCTTTGAAACTTTTCTGGATTAGAAAGGACCAGTTTTTTGAAGGCCAATTCCTACTGAATTTGGGGGGTTGAACCTGGAGGAAATCTTTCACAGTCTGAACTGATTTTGCTTTTTCTTCGATGGCCTTTAACGCATCCTTAGCATTTGCACCAAAAAGTTTGTTCTTTTCCAAAGGTGCATCCAGAAGTTTTGCTTTTACATGATCTGGTAGAGGTTGATTTTTTAACCAAGCATGTCTACGAATGACTGCCCCCGTCACAGCTGCCCTACATGAAGCTTCCACTGCATCATATCCACACTGCAGGAAGTGGTTGCTTACTTGCTGAGTGTTATGTACAGCTTCCTGCAAAGTCTTCCTGTCTAAAGGATCAGGAGTGGCTAATGTTTTTTGTAAATCTTCTAACAGATAATCCTGATATTGTAACATATGAAAAAGGCAATTTAAAGCTCTCATAGATAAGGTAGTGGATGTGTAAACCTTTTTGCCCCATCTATCTAATGACCTAGCTTCCCTGTTGGAGGGCAGAGGATTTTTTGAGGTGGAGGCTGAAACTCCTTTAGGCCCCTGTGAAATAGTTTCCAAATCAGCAGTATGGGCCCTGAATAAATTGGAATGAGTTTCTGGGACCCTGTAATACCAGTCTGGCTTGGCTGGAGCAGGAGGAAGAGAATCAGGGGTAGCACTAGAGTCAGAATACAAATCATCCAGAACATCAAGTACAGGAGGAATAGCTAAGGGCCTGTGCTGAGGCTTCTTAAGGAAAGTCCTAAGGCGTTTCCTAGAATCAGAATATTCCTGACCTTGCCACTTGAAATGTTCCCTCACAGTGTGCAGAACTTCCCCAAAAGAAATATCCTCAGGAGGGGAGGCCGAAGGGATGGAATCATCTGCATCAGAGTCCTCATAGGTGTGAAAGAGCTCTTCCTGGCTATCAGAGTGGACAGAGCCCTCAATCTTCATCTGAAGGAGAAGGGTCAGAGGGTTCAACCCGGGGCCTTTTATCAGGAGGAGGCTGGGATCCTCTCTCAGGATGGGCCTGTGAACCTCTAATCATGGAAATTAAATCTGCAGCCATGGACATAATTTGTGTCTCTGGAGTCGGCTGAGGTAAGGATTTAGAAGTGATATGCTTTGTTTTGCTGGCTGCCTTAGCCCTAGTATAGGCCTTAATAGACATGGCCATAGGGGGCCTGGCAGCTCCACGTGCAGGAGTGACCTTGTCCACAGCAATGGTCTCGGGTATTTCCTCGGTTTCGGTATCCGGAGGAAAATCAATAACTGGCGGAGGAAGGTCTGGAATCGGAGTCGTAGGTAATGTGGTGTCTTCGGTTCGGAGCGGTGGAGAGACTGTCTCAGAGGGAACCGGAGCACTCACGCTAGGTTTTGGCGTGGAGTCGGTGGTAGACGCGGGCAGAGGATTTCGGTCCCAGTCTTTCCTCTTTTTGGGAGTTTGCGATGTCGGAAGATCCGACGGCATGGTGTAAGCAAAATTATCGCCGAAAAAATCTTCAGCGAACTCCGCCCGGCGCCTGAGTGCGCTTGTTGAAGCGAGCACAGGCTACACAGGCCGAGACGTCGTGGTCTGGGCCCAGGCAAGGGAGACAGTAAGAGTGGAAATCCTTAGGAGGTATTTGTTTACCACAAGAAAGACAATGGTTAACTTTTTCAGTAATTTCTGACATCGGCTGAGGCAAGAAAAGGTCCCCAACGGGGTACTTAGCTTTTTTGATGACTTCGGTATCGTAGAATACAGGAGCTGACCGACCGGCACTTGCGAACTGCTTCGGGCACCGCGCGGCAAGAAAGACTGAAGAAAATGGCGTCGGCTGATGCTTATGTACTCCAGCCGTTCTGACGGAGAGAAATGCGACATCAGCCAACGTCGGACCCAGACTTTGGAATCCGGCCGACCGAGGGCTGCCTGAGGCAGGACAACCCACATGTTATGACTGCAGTTGCATTCTTGAAGGACATCAAGGACAATCGTCCAGGTATGGATATATTTGAATATTTCTTTGCCTGCAAAATGCAATTACTGGAGCCAGGCACTTTGTGAAGACCCTGGGCACAGTAGATAAGCCAAAGGGCAGTGCAGAGAACTTGCAATGCAAGTAGCCTGCTTTGAAGCGGAGGTATCTTCTGCAAGATTCACTAATTGGGATATGCAGGTAAGCCTAGAGTTACCAACCAGGCATCTTTGCCTAGCATAGGAAGTAACTGTTGAAGAGTCAGCATCTTGAATTCTGGAATGTCCAGAAATGTGTTTAGAGTAGGTAAGTCCAGAATTGGACGCCATGATTTGTCTTTTCTGGGTACCAGGAAAAGTCTTTAATAGAAACCTTGTCCTTTCTCCTCTTCTGGCACTGGCTGAATAGCCCCCATGTTCATGAGGGGACAGTACTTGTTTCTGGGCCTCTGCCCACTGATTTGGGGGCAGATCTGGCCATCCGTTTGGGATTGGCAACGTGTGGAAATAAAACCTGTATCCCTGGGATACTATATTTAAAACCCATTTGTCCTGGGGTATAAGTTGCCAGTTTCTTGCATGAAGTGCCAGTTTTCCCCCCAAAGGGGCGGCTAAAAGTTAGTGCTTGGTGAGTGTAGAGAGAAGTCACTGAGACTGTTTACCATAGGGAGGTGCCTTCTTGGAAATGTTCCCTTAAGGTACGCAAAGTTTCCTCTAAAGAAAAATCCTCAAAGGGGAGCAGAAGGAATGGCGTCTTATGCATCAGAGTCCTCATAAGTAGGTACAGACAAATCCTGTTCACTGGAAGAGTCAGAAGAACTGGACAATGAATCTTCTGAACAGGATTCTACGTCTTGCCTAGGCCTCTTAGGAGGGGGTTGGCTACCCCTGATCAGAGTAATTAAATCTTCAGCCATTTTGATAATTTGTTTTTTTTAGGCACAGGGGGCTGCACATGTGGCCCAGGCATCGGTTTTTATAGACAGATTTAGATTTTGGCCTTAGTTTTGAAGATGGCGTCGGTCTAAAATACAAACCTGTAGACCTGTAAACACCCTCAGAAACCGGTGCCTACAGTGGCCCCGGACCCATCTAAGGTAGAGACATCCACGGGTTCCATAACTGAAGCATCTTGCGGCATACCAGACTCCGAATGGGTCTCAGTAGAGGCCTGGGAATCAGAAGTAGCGGGTATCAGGTGCTGCAAAAGCACCTCAGAGTACTGGCCAACTGGCGACTGGTTTAGGAGAAGCGTATTCAGTTTTGGACCTCGACAGCCTGTCTTTCTTTGCTTTTTTTTAGGTATTCCAGTAGTCTGATTGCTAACAGATGACATTTCTGGACAAATTAAAACATGAGCCAAAAAATTTAGAGGCAAAAATATACAGACGTTTAATAGTGCGTTCATTAAATTTAGCACAAAACTGACAGCAAGGTACGTTTTGGTCAGGAACTAGGCAAGGAATACAGTACAAATGAAAATCATTATGAGGTATTTGCTTTCCACAAGTAATGCAATTATTAACTTTTACTGACATCGGTAAGGAACAAGAAAAAGTTTCCCCAATGGGGTACTTGGCTTTTAGTTGAAGGCTTCGGTTCTGAAACTCGAAAACAAAAATTTCAGGAGTCGGCCGACTTGCACTTGCAAACTGCTTCTGCTTCGGGCATCGCGCAGTAAGAAAGACTGGTGTAATGGCGTCAGCTGCATGTTTTATACCCCTGATGTCATGGAAAAAGGGACAGCAACCGAAGCAGGACCCAAGACTTTGTTAATCAGGCCGACTGAGAGGTCAACCTGCCAACAGATTACCCAAATGTAATGACTGCAACAGTGAAACAAGAACATCCAGACTTGTCATGGCCAGAAGGGGGCAATGAGGCAATGAGGATCACTGTGCTCCCCAGCCTGCAGGCCTTCTGAAGAAATTTCAATACGTGAGGTAACTAAGAGCAAGTATAGAGAAGACTGGGAGGCCAAACATGGACCACAGCGTCCCTGCGGGGGTATGAGACCAAACAACTCGCTGCACTTCACGTTGGAAGGAGATGTGGAGAGATCACACCAAGGCCTACCCACTCTAGGTAGCTCTGTTCTGCTACAGAAGGATTCAGAGACCACTCGTAAGGCATCATAATAGTCCTGCTCAGCTTGTCTGCTAACATGGACCTTTCCGGAATGTGCGTTGCTACCAGAAACTGGTTGGTGGAAATGGCCCATTCCCATACTCTCATGGCCTTGCGACAAAGGGGATAAGATCCAGTTCCTCCCTGCTTGTTGATGTACCAGACTACTGACATGTCTGACTGTATTGCAATATTTCCCAGAGGGAGAAAGGCATGAAGGGCCTGCAACACTTAAGGACTGCCCGCATCTCTAGGACATTGATATGCAACTTTGTCTTGTTCGGGGACCACACGTCTTGGACTATCCTTCCCGAGCAATGACCCCACTACCCTAGCTGGGAGGAGTCTGTGGTCACTGTGGCTTGGGGAGGGGTTTAATAAAAGGGCGTCCCTCGACCAAGTCAGAGGAGTGCATCCACCAGAGGAGAGATTCCCTGCAAGCCATGCTTATATGCATCTGAGCCACCTCCTTGACCAGATCACTGATGGCAGGTCTAAGGACCATTGGACTGCTCATGTACACTGAAGTATCCACATGCACAGACATGCACAGGGGAGAATCGTGACAATGGCTGCCATAGACCAAAAGCTCCCAATACCTCCTCCACAGAGGGAAGATGAAGCTCAAGAGACATGTTGAGAGTAAGCTCCGAACCCTCTCTGGGGTGAAGCCCACCTTCATCTGTATGGTGTCTAATCTTGCTCTGATGAATTCTAGAATTTGAACCAAGTTCAGAGAGGATTTGTTTGTTTTGACTATCCCCAAGTGACTGGTTAGCCTCAGGAAATAGTCTCTGGCTTGACAAAGTAGGTGCTTGTTGGGGGCAGTAAGGAGCCAATTGTCCAGGTATGGGAAGACCTGTATACCCTGAAGCTTCAGGTGAGCCGCTACAACTGCCATGACCTTGGTGAACACCCTGGGGGCTGTGGTGAGACTAATGGGGAGGGCTCGAAACTGATGATGATTGGCCCCTAGCCAGAAGTGGAGAAACCTCCTGGAACTTGTGCATCTTTGTGTGATAGTACGCTTCCTGGAGGTCTACCAAGCACATCCAATTGTTCTCCTGCAGATAAGGCAGGATCGACTGCAAAATAACCATCCGGAACTTCTCTATGGCAACATTCAGATTCAAGGTGGAAAGATACAGGATGGGTCTTGGGTCCCCCATCTTTTTTGGCACTAAAAAGAAACTGGAATAAATGCCTGATCTGGGAGGCCTGGTTGGATGACTCGCTTCTTTACCAGCTTTTCTATTTCGAGTGCTACATCCTCCCTTTGCGCAGGTGGAACATTTGAGAGATGATTTGGGAGAACAGGTGGTAGTATGAAGGGAACGGAATATCCTCTGGATATGATCTGTAGCACCCAACAGTGTTGACAGACTTTCACGCCGTTAGGTGCAATGAAAGATGACCCCCAACTGCCTCCAGAGAGGAGCAGTCGGGCAACCGCTCAGGGATGATGCATGGGCCTGTCCAAGAAAAGTTCAAGACACAAAATTCCTGTAACCCCTTCTGCATCGAGGGTGGGGGTGGGGAGCGATGAGTCCTGAGTGTCCCGGTAGTACTGAGACTTTCGGAATCACATCTTTTGCCCCTGGTGATTCCTGTAGAAGGATCTTTGAGGGGGTAGACAAATGGATCCCGATGGCAGACTGCGTCTTCCCATCCTTCTCATTCTGGACCAGTGTCACACGTACGGTCTTCCCAAATAGAGAAAAACCATAAGGAGCATTAGCAAATGACGCCTTGAAGGGTTCCGTAAAATGACATAGCCAGAGCCAGGCCAGATGCCTCATGGCAACACCGGAACCAGCAGCCCTTGGCAGCTCCTTCGGTGGCATGCGAAAGGAGATGCATGGACATGTTCAAAACTGCTTTGAGTGCGGCCATCCATGTGAAAACTTGCTTATCCACCAGCAACATGGACTCCATGGGTGACTCAGCCACCTCCTTGACCAGGTCACGTTGCAGTTGAATAACATGGGCCAAATAATTCAGCACTCATACAAAAGGTAGCTGAAGCATAAACCCACTGCTCCAGATGGTCCATCGTTCTGGACTCTGGGTCCGGAGGATGAACCATACAACTCTCCTGAGCCAGTTCATTCTTGATTGCGGCTGCCACCACCATAGCATCTACCGGGATCCTTACTCCAGCTGGTCTTATCTGAGGGGTGACTCAAAATGTTATCAGGACGCTTTGGAACAGGCTCCACTGTGTCAGGTTCCTTCCATACTTGCGTTGTGATGAGGTCCACTAATGGATCTGTGGGAGGAGACACAGAGGAGGTCATGGGCCCATGCCGGAAGCCTCCAGGAACACAGACTAGTCAGAGGTTGGCATTGGGGTGGACCCCCCCCCCAGCAAAGGAGTTTCATTACGTCCCCAAATGAGACATCATTGGGGGGGGGGTGATCTGGGGGAACCTTCCCCTTCCTCCAAGTCGGTGCCTTCGGTGACTGACTCTGGGGAGGAGTTCAGGTGCCTCATTTTGCATGAGCATTTGTGAGGTACATCCATAGTGGGGCTCTCTGCTGGGGACTCGCAAACAGGATTTGTTCTCCACTGGGTGCCCCCTGAGGCATATCAGGCACAGGCTGTCCCTGCAAGGACAGGATGGTCGGCTCCGTACCCAGAACAGAGGGA
The DNA here is from genome assembly GCF_019279795.1 of Protopterus annectens. Taxonomy (NCBI): domain Eukaryota; kingdom Metazoa; phylum Chordata; order Ceratodontiformes; family Protopteridae; genus Protopterus; species Protopterus annectens. Next base: position 859,270,733 of record NC_056750.1, read on the forward strand.
ATCTGGGTGGACTTCGATGAGGAGATAGAGGCCTCGATCCACTCAAGATTACCCTCTCCATCACTTTGAATGCTGAGGGAGAGCGGGCATCCCCAAACACTAAACAGAGCTGAACTCTATGGGTCCAACGGGGGAGTCTGAGCAAAGCCTACTAGCACTGAAGTCACGGGAGATGCTGCGCTTTGGTAAACCTGGAACCAACACAGACTACAACTCAGAGGGCTCTGATCAGACCCGCTCAAGGTCATGGCTGGAATAGAGATACTAGGTACCATCGGCGCTGGCCCTCCAACTCAGGGGGCTCTCTGATCCAAGGGCTCCAAAACCAAGGGCCAGATTGGAGTAGTGATGGGAGCAGAAAAGGTCTGAGAACCCCCTGCTCCAGAGGTAGAGAGGGCTGGCAAGATCCCCCTCTGGATATGGGTTCGGATAAACTTCCGCATCCTGTCCATCTCGGACTCCAAAAGGCTGCAGGTGGACCAGGACCATGAAGCCATTGCACCCGCCAGAAGTGCCAGTGATGGGAGGCCCTAGATGGAGCCCAAGACACAGTCTGCTCTGGCAAAAACCTCGGAGAATGGAGCCGAGGGGTGCTGGGCTCAGGTGGAGTCTTCAACTTTGCCTGAGGCCCCAATTGTGCCGAACAGTTGGGAGACCACTTCTTGGGCCTATCTTTTGTGTCACTTTTCCGATTCTGAAGGCCTAGGTACAGGAGTTTGAGCCCAGGCGGCCTGAGGTGGAGAGGAAAAGTACAGTTGTGTACCTACCATAAATGTAGATGTTATATAGTGTATTCACTGTTGCAGTCATTACAATTGGGTTATCCTGCTGGCAGGCTACCCGCAGTCGGCCTGAATTCCAAAGTCCTGGTCCTGCATCGGTTGCTGTCGCCTCCTCCCCGACGTCAGTGCGCCAGGGATATAAAAGATGCAGCAGATGCCATTTTCTTCAGTTTTTCTTGCCCCAGATGTCAGGTGCCCCCAAAAGGGCAGGCTAAGTTATGCCAATAAACATGCATTCAGTAAAGTAAAACTTTACCTTCATCTACAAGCAAATACACCACATAGGCTGTATAGAATAGAGAAGTACAGATAAGCCCCAGCAAAGGAAAGGGGGATGGTGGGTGGGTAAACCTGGACTGCAACAGTGAATACACTAACATCTACATTTATGGTAAGTACACAACTGTACTATGTTCATAGTGTTTCACTGTTGCAGTCATTACAACTGGGTTGAATCCCAAAGCTAAGGTTGGGTGGCTGGGGCTAAATAGGATTAGGAGAGGCTATGAGGCCCTGCAGAACTGCAGTGGCAAAGCCTGCTCTGGATTTAGAGTAGAGAGGTAAGTGATAGTGCTCTGTAAGTGTGCACTGAACTCCAAGTTGCAGCCTCCAAGATGTCTTTGGTTGGTATTCCTCTGAGGGAGGCTGCTGAAGTGGCTGCGGCTCTGGTTGAATGTGGCCTAATGCCCTTGGGCACTAATTTGCCATGTTGTGAATAGCAGAAATGAATGCAGTGGCCTATCCATTTTGAAACAGTCTTCTTTGAAATAGCCTTTCCTTGTGATCCTGCAGCATATGCCACTAGAAGTTGTTCAGTCTTTCTGAAAGCTTTGGTTCTGTGCAAGTAGAAGCATAGCTGCCTGTGAATGTCCAAAGAATGCAGAAGTCTCTCACTTATTCTGTGGGTTTGGATAAAAGGTAGGCAAATCAACGTACAGTTTTGTACCTACCATAAATGTAGATGTCCGACCTAACATATGGGTTGTCCTGCCTCAGGCAGCCCTTCGGTCGGCCGGATTCCAAAGTCTGGGTCTGGCCTCGGCTGATGTCGCACTTCACCCGACGTCATAGCTGCTGTTTATTGGGTATAAAGGCATCAGCCGACGCCATTTTCCTCAGTGTTTCTTGCCCCAGATGCCAGGTGCCCTCTAGGAAGGCTAAATTTGGATAAATGCAACTAATTCCAAACAGTAGAGAGCAAACAATATCTATATCTATATCTATATCTATATCTATATCTATATCTATATCTATATCTATATCTATATCTATATCTATATCTATATCTATATCTATATCTATATATATATATATACATACATACATACATACAAATACACCATAATAGATTCCCCCAGCTAGCTAAAAGAGGGGTAAATACCCTAGGAATACCACAGAGGGGAAGGAGGGTGGGTAATCCTGACTTCAGATGCATACCTATCGGACATCTACATTTATGGTAGGTACAAAACTGTACTATGTCCTTCAAGGATGCATCTGCAGTCCTAACATATGGGTAGAATACCATAACCAAACTGGGGGAGGAGGCACCAAGATAAAGATGGTGTAGTTAAGATACCTTGCAAAACAGCAGTTGCAAAACCTGCTCGGGATCTAGAATATAAGGGAAGATTATAATGCTTGGCAAATGTATGCACGGAGCTCCAAGTAGCAGCTTCTAAAATGTCTTTGGTAGCCACTCCTTGTAGGAAAGCTGTAGTGGTGGCTGTAGCTCTTGTGGAATGAGGTCTGATATTTTCAGGAGTCGTCTTTCCATGAAAAGAGTAGCAAAATCGAATGTAATTTCCTATCCATTTTGAGATGGTCTGTTTTGAAATTGCTTTTCCTTGCATTCCTGTTGCATATGCTACTAGAAGCTGGTCAGTTTTTCTGCTGGTCTTAGTTCTGTCCAGATAGTAGCGTAATTGTCTGTGCACATCCAAGGTATGTAGCAGTCTTTCCCCCCTGTTCTGTGGGTTGGGGAAGAATGTAGGTAAATGAATTGCTTGGTTCAATGATACTCTGGAGACCACTTTTGGCATAAAGGTAGGGTTAGTTCTCAGAGAGACTCTGTCCTGATGGAAGATAAGGAAGGGTTGTACTGCCATTAATGCCTGTAACTCAGATACCCTTCTTGCTGAAGTGATTGCTAGCAGGAAAGCAGTTTTCCAAGACAAGAACTGTAATTCTGCTGTTGCTGCTGGTTCAAAAGGGGGAAGTGTTAACTTTTCCAGCACAAAGTTGAGATCCCATGTAGGTAAAGGTGGGTTCCTTGGAGGTTTTACATTTTTGATTCCACTCAAGAACTGCCTGAGTAGAGGATGAGAGAAGACAGGAGGATCCATGTTGTATTCTGCTGAAATTGCTGATGCATGAATCTTAATGGAGGAGTAAGACAGGCCATTGTGGAACAGTTCTGCTAAATATTCCAGGATGTGTGCTATGTTTGCCAATGAGACATTTTCTCCCTTTGCTGCACTCCAAATGAGGCATCTTTTCCACTTGGCTGAAAAAGTCTTCCTTGTGGAGGGTCTGCGTGCCTCCAGGATAATGTCCTTAACCCTCTGGGATAAACCTGGGTTATTTTGTTTTATGCAATATTCCAAGCAGCTAGCTGCAGTGTTTTCAAGTTTGTATGTAGGATCTTGTAGTTGTCCTGTGTTAGAAGTAAAGGGACATAGAGGTAGAGGCCATGCGTGTGTCCGAGACATGCTTCTCAGTAGCGGGTACCAATGTTGCCTCGGCCAGTCTGGAGCTTTCAGGATTACCCTTGGCTGATCCTCTCTGATCTTCAGTAGAACTTTGTACATCAAGGGAAGAGGTGGAAATGCATATGCTGTCAGGTTTTTCCAGCTGAAGGAAAGGGAGTCCACCCTCCAAGCAAGTGGGTGGTATGCTCTTGTGCAGAATTTCTTCAATTGGTGGTTGTGTGGGGAGGCGAACAGATCTATCTCTGGTAGTCCCCATTTCTTTGTTATGGCTTTGAAGATATCTGGATGCAGCATCCATTCGTGAGCATCCATGGTAGTTCTGCTTAAGGTGTCTGCTAGAGAATTTTCTTTTCCTGGTACAAATCTGGCCTGATGTTGAATGTTGAGATTCAGGGCCACATTCCACAGGTCCATTGCCATCCGGCATAGAGGATATGAATGTGTACCTCCCTGTTTGTTGATGTACCACATGACTGTGGTATTGTCGGTCCTTATCAGCAGATGACCCTGTTGGAGTGGTCTGAATGCCTGGATCGCATGTTTCACTGCCAGCATCTCCTTTAGATTTATGTGTAGATTCAGCTGGTCTTGGGTCCATAGGCCTTGAATACACTTGTCCACCATGTGTGCTCCCCATCCTAGGTCTGAGGCGTCCGTGGTGATGGTCTGGCTTGGATGAGGTTTGTGGAAAGGCAAGCCTCTGTTCAATTGACAGGCCTGAGCCCACCACAGGAATTCTTGCTTCAGGCATGGAATTATTGGAATCTGGGCTTCTAGACTGTGCTTGTGTTGAGACCATACATTCCTTAGATACCATTGTAGCTTTCTCATATGCAGCCTGGCATGCGGAACCAATATTATGCAGGATGCCATGTATCCCAGGGCTTGCAGGACTTTCCTTGCAGTAAGCCGAGTTTGTGTTGTTAATGTCATGAAGTAGGCTGGTAGTTGCTTTTGTTTTTCTTCTGTGAGAAAAGCCATCTGAGTTTATGTATCCAGTTCTGCACCCAAGAATGTTATCCTTTGGGATGGTACAAGTCTTGACTTTTGCATGTTGACTGTGTATCCCAAGGCCTGCAACAGTTGTATGACATTTTCCAAATCTTTTGTTAATTTTGCCTTGTTGTCCGCTTGTATTAGGCAGTCGTCCAGGTATGGGTAAATTTGAATTCCCTGAAGCCTGCAATGAGCAATTACTGATGCCAGGCATTTCGTGAATACTCTGGGCACAGTAGATAAGCCAAAAGGCAATGCTGAGAATTGATAATGCTCTGATCCTGCAAGAAATCTGAGGTGTCTTCTGCAATCTGGTCATATAGGGACGTGCAGGTATGCCTCCTTGAGATCTAGAGTCACCAGCCAAGACTCCTTGCCCAGCATGGGAAGAAGCTGCTGGAGGGTCAGCATTTTGAATTTTGGAACAATGAGGTATGTGTTCAGTGCGGACAAGTCTAGAATAGGTCTCCATTGATTTTCTTTTCTTGGTACAAGGAAAAGTCTGGAGTAAAATCCTTGGCCTTGTTCCATAGGTGGTACCTCTTCTATAGCTCTCATCCTTAGTAAGTTGTTGATCTGTCTTAGAGAGTCTGTTTTTTGGCTTGGTGGTAGGTTTGGCATTCCTCTCTTTTTTGGTAGTGTGGAAGTGAAACCTGTAGCCCTTGTCTATTGTTTGTAAAGTCCATTTGTCTCCTGTAATGTAATGCCAGTTGTCGGAAAATAAGGCTAGCTTTCCACCCAAGGGTGCTTCCAGTTGTTCCCTGGTAGGCGGAACTAGAGCCAAGTCATTGTGTCTGCCCTGTGGAAGTGGTTGTAGTTGAATCTGTGGCAGTACTTCTCTGGTTGGTAGGTTGCCACTGATGTCCCCTGTAGGCACCCCTAGATTGACCTCTGCCTCTGGGCCTATTTCTGCCTCTGCGCTCTGGAGTTGTTTGGAAAGGACCAATTCTTCGAAGGCCAATTTCTGCTAAACCTCGGAGGTTGGACCTGTAAGAAATCCTTGACTGTTTGGACAGATTTTGCTTTTCTTCCACCCTCTTTAGAACCTCCTGTGCAGGGGAGCCAAACAAACTTTGTTTCTCCATGGGAGCATCTAGGAGTTTTGACTTAACATGGTCTGGTAAGGATTGTTCTTTAACCAGGCATGCCTTCGAATCACTGTTCCAGTCATAGCTGATCTAAAGGAAGCCTCCAGTGCATCATAGCCACATTTTAAGAAATGGTTACTGACCTGCTGAGAGTTATGTACCAAATCCTGAAGGGACTTGCGGTCTAAAGGTTCAGGAGAAGACAGTTTTTTATTTAGCTGGTCTAACAAAAATTCCTGGTACTGAATCATGTGAAATTGACAGTTCAAGGCCCTGGCCGAAAGAGTAGCAGAAGTATAAACCTTTTTACCCCAGCTCTCTAATGCTCTAGATTCCCTTTCAGAGGCAAGAGGGTTTTTGGCAGAGGCAGCTGCCACACCTTTAGGGCCCTGTGAAATGGTTTCAGGGTCTGCAACAGGAGCCTTATACAAATGGTAATGTGTGTCCAGGACCCTGTAATATCTGTCTGGCTTGGCAGGGGCCGGAGGAAGAGAATCAGGGGCAGTACAGGCATCATTATATGCATCATCAACAACTGTTAGTACTGGCGGAATGGCTAAAGGCCTATGCTGTGGTAAGTGTAAAAAGGTCCTTAGCCTTTTCCTTGAATCTGAAAAATCCTGGCCCTGCCATTGGAAGTGTTCCCTCATAGCATGCAAGGTTTCCCAAAAGGAAAATTCTTCAGGAGGAGAAGCAGAAGGAATGGAGTCTTCTGCATCAGAATCCTCATAAGGAGAATATGGGCCTTCGTGAGGGTCTGAAATGTCTGAGTCATCCGAGGAATAATCTGTAGAGACAGGTTCCGGGGTTCAGTCCTAGGCCTCTTGTCTGGAGGGGGCTGAGAGGCCCTGTCTGGGTGAGGTTGGGATCCCCTGATCAAAGAAATGAGATCCTCAGCCAGGCTGAGTATTTGGGAACTAGAGGTAGGCCTATGTGAAGGAGTTTTTGCAGGTAAGGCCTTAGAAGATTTAGCTGCTTTAGCCCTGGCAAAAGCCTTGATAGACATAGAAGCAGGGGGTCTAGCAGCCCCACGTGCAGGGGTAGATATGTCTAAAGGAATAGTGTCTGACAAATCCTGGGTGTCTGCTTCTGTAGCAGTAAATTCAGTAGCAGATTCAGCCATGCTCTGTGAGGCCTCGGCTATCTGAGGCATGCTTTCGGCCGAAGGAAGAACCGGGGGCTCGGTTTCAGCCAAAAACGAGACACTCGCGGTTGGCCTAACCGTGGTTTCGGCAGAAACCGTGGGCCGCAAGTGTCGGTCCTTTTCCTTGCACTTTTTAGCTAATTGAGTAGTCGGAGTCTCAGACGGCATTTTGTATGCAAAAGCGGGACCAAAAAACTCCTCTGCAAACTCCGACCGACGTCTAAGTGTCCGTCGGTTGAAGGACGCACAGGCTAGACAAGCTGATACGTCGTGGTCTGGGCCTAAACAAGGAAGGCAGTAAGAGTGGAAATCCTTAGGAGGTATTTGTTTCCCACAAGTTAAACAATTTACTTTGTCTGACATCGGCTGAGGCAAGAAAGAATCCCCAACGGGGTACTTAGCTTTTTAGAAGTCTTCGGTAGTAGAAATCTCTGGATCTGACCGACCGGCACTTGCGAACAGCTTCTGCTTCGGGCACCGCCCGGCAAGAAAGACTGAGGAAAATGGCGTCGGCTGATGCCTTTATACCCAATAAACAGCAGCTATGACGTTGGGTGAAGTGCGACATCAGCCGAGGCCAGACCCAGACTTTGGAATCCGGCCGACATAAGGGCTGCCTGAGGCAGGACAACCCATATGTTAGGACTGCAGATGCATCCTTGAAGGACATCTGTTTGATTCAGGGCCACACTGGACACTACCTTAGGCATAAATGTTGGGTTTGTCGTCAGAGAAACCCTGTCCTGATGGAAAAAAGGTTCCACAGCCATGAGCGCCTGTAACTCAGGCTAGTCTTGCAGAGGTTATTGCTAGGAGCAGAGCCGTTTTCCAGGATAAGAATTTTATATCAGCTGTAGAGGCTGGCTCAAAAGGAGGCAGTGTGAGTTTCCAAGACAATTTAGGTCCCATGCAGATACTGGTGCTCTCCTTGGAGGTCTTGTTTTTGGCCCCTCTGAGGTACTGAGTTAGTAATGGATGAGGATAAAAGAGGTGGTTCTGTATTGTAGTGAGCTGAAATGGCAGAGGCATGAATCTTAACTGATGAAAAGGATAGGCCTTTGTCCAGCATCTCAGTTAAGTATTGCAAAATCTGAGGAATATTTGGTACAATTGTGTCAATTCCTTGTGCCTGGTTCCAAGCACAGAACCTCTTCCATTTTTCTGCACAAGTTTTTCTGGTGCTAGGCCTCCTGGCCTCCAAAATAACATCCATCACGGCTTTAGGGAGGTGCATTTTGAATGGTTACATTATCCGCCATGCTGCCAGATTTAAGGTCCTGAGTTGGCTGTGCAGGATATATTTTGTTGGGTCAATAAGTGAGGAATTTGAGGTAATGTTCAGGCTGGGCATTAAGACAAGCTTTTTAGGATTGGGTACCAGTGCTGGCAGGGCCAGTGTGGGGCAATCAGTATCATTTTTGGCTTCTCTTGTCTGACCTTTAGGAATACCTTGGGGAGTAGAGGCAGTGGGGGAAAAGCATATACTGTTAAGTTTTTCCAGCTGAAAGATGGAGCATCCACTTTCCATGCTTGCTTGTGATAAAGTCCTTGTTTAGAATCTCTGTAGTTGGCAGTTGTGAGGTGAGGCAAATAGGTCTATGTCCAGGCATCCCCAGTTCCTTGTTATGCTGAAGACTTGTGAATCCAACTTCCACTCATGGGGATCCATTAGGTTTCTGCTTAGTTTGTCTGCCAGAGAATTTATCTTTCCTGGCAGGTATTGTGCTTGCAGATGTACTTGGTAAGTCAATGCTGTGTCCCATAAAATCATGGCTAGTCTGCAGAGGGGGCAGGAATGTGTGCCTCCCTGCTTATGTACCACATGACTGTAGTATTGTCCATCTTTATCAATAGCTGTCCTGGATGAAGTAGATCCTTGAAGGCTGTCGGGCATTTTGTACAGCTAGCATCTCTTTTTGATTGATATGTAGATGCATTTGGTTTGTGGGCCACGTGCCCTGAATACATTTTCCTGCCATATGGGCCCCCCAGGCATACTCTGATGCATCTGTTAGTATCTGTCTGGCTGTGGGTAAAGTGAAAGGCTGTCCCTTGTTGTGGTGACAGGCCTTTGCCCACCATCGAAACTCCTGCTGCAGACAGGGAATGAGGGTAATTGTTGTTTCCAGGCTGTGGCAATGTTGAGTCCAAACACTTAGTTTCCTCATATGCAGTTTGGCATATGGCATTAGCAGAATGCAGGATGCCATGAAGCCCAAGGCCTGCAGGATTTTCCTTGCAGATAACTGGGTCTTTGTTGCCAACTTTTTGCCAACTTTTTGAAGTATGAAGTCAGTTGCCTTTGTTTGTCTGACGTGAGATAAGCCATCTGGGCAGTTGTATTTAAGCTGGCACCCAGGAATATTATCTCGAGAGGGTACTAGTTTTGATTTCTTTTCGTTGACTGTGTAAACTAGGCACGTTAGTAATCTTTTTACAAACGCCAGATGCTGTAGTAGAAAGTCCCTGTTCTCTGCTTGAATAAGGCAGTCGTCCAAGTAAGGATATATCTGTATTCCTCTGTCTGCAAAATGCAATTACTGGTGCCAAGCATTTTGTGAAGACCCTGGGAGCAGTAGATAACCCAAACGGCAGTGCAGAGAATTGGTAGTGCATTGAGCCAGCTATAAATATGAGGTATCTTCTGCATGAATGTCCGACTGGGACATGCAGGTATGCCTCTTTTAGGTCTAAAGTCACAAGCCATGCCTTCTTGCCCAGCATGGGCAGAAGCTGCTGCAGAGTCAAGTTTTTGAATTTCGGAATATCCAGAAATGTGTTTGGAATAGACAGGTCTAGTATTGGTCTCCAGGCATTGTCCTTTCTGGGCACCAAGAACAGTAGAGTAAAATCCTAGTCCCTACTCTTGCTGTGGTACTCGCTGAATGGCCCTCATGTCCATGAGGGATGAAACTTGTTTTTCTGCCTCTGCCCATTAATTGTGTGGCAGGTCTGGCATTCCGTTTTCTCTTGGCAAGGTGTGAAAATGGAACCTGTAGCCTTGTGAAACTATATTCAGAACCCATTTGTCCTGGGTGATCATGTGCCAATTTTGTGAAAAAGTGCTAGTTTTCCTCCTAAAGGGGCTGCCAGAAGATAAGTGCTCGGTGCTGGCAAGGGAAGTCATTGAGACTGTTTCCTGTATGGCTGCGATTTACCTTCTCCGCTTTTGGAGGTAGAAGCACCCCATTGTTTAGACCTGTATGAGCCCTGGGGCTGGGATCTACCTCTGGGGTGTCTGTATCTGTCTCTGTGGCCTGACACTGGAAAGGACCAATTCTTTGCAGGCCAGTTTCTGCTAAATCTGGGAGGTTGTACCTGCAAGAAATCCTGGACTATTTGCATAGATTTCGCTTTGTCCTCCATTTTCTTCAACACCTCCTCTGCTTTAACACCAAATAAAGTACCATGTTGTAATGGAGCATCTAATAATTTTGCTTTAACAATCAGGCAGATTCTGTTCCTTTAACCAAGCATGCCTCCTAATGACACAACCCGTAACAGCAGCCCTGCAGGAGGCCTCCAGAGAATCAAAACCACATTGCAAAGTATGCTTTCCTACTTGTTCAGCTGCATGCAATAAATCCTGCATTTCTTTGTTTTGTGCACATTCAGAATTTGTCAACATTTTCTGTTTTAAGTAGTGACATAAGATACTGCTGATATTTAAGCATATGAAACTGACAATTTAAGGCCCTTACAGCCAAGGTAGCAGAAGTGTAAATCTTTTTCCCCCATCTGTCCAGGGCCCTTAAATCCCTATCAGAGGGGATAGGGTTTTTTTGCAGGGGACGCCTTGACCCCTTTGGGACCCTGAGATATAGTTTCTGGGTCAGCAGCAGGGTTTTTGTAAAGAAATTTATGTGAATCAGGAACCCGTAGTATCTGTCTGGCTTAACAGGAGCTGGTGGTAAAGAGTCAGGAGTGAGACTGGACTCTATAAATACATCTACAATGTCTAAAACAGGAGGAATAGCAAGGGACCTGTGCCGAGGTAGTAAAAGAAAATATCTGAGCCTTTTCTTACATTCTGAGTAATCTTGGTTCTCTCAATAGAAATACTCCCTCACAGTATGCAGGGTCTCTCCAAAAGAATAATCTTCAGGAGGAGAGGCTGAAGGGATAGATTCTTCAGCATCAGAATCCTCATAGGGAGGAAGAGAGTATCCCTGTTCTGAAGAAACAGAGGAAATGGAAACCTGATCTGAAGATTCATATTCTGTCTCTTGCCTAGGTCTCTATCAGGAGGGGGATGGGAACCCCTTATCAAAGTAATTGGGTCTTCGGACATTTTAAGGTGCTTTAGTCTTTGCCTTTGAAGCTGAAGTCGTTTTCACATACAACTGTGTAGGCCTGAATACACCCTCAGAAGCAGATGCCTGCTCAGCGGCTCCAGACCCATCTGAGGGAATAGTTTCAGAGGGTCCAATCCCTTGAGTTTCCAGCTGCCTAATCGGCACCACGTGGGAGTCTGAAGCGGCCTGTGGCTCTGAGGTAGTGGGCGACAGGGGCTGCGAAAGCACCTCACTTTGAACCAGCGAAATGGCCTAGCCGAAGCCTCGGTTTTGGACCTCTGATGCCTGTCCTTGTCTTTGCACTTTATATAAATTCGGGTAGTCGGCTGTTCTGATGGCATTATATAATTAAATCTTCTGCCAAAATAATTAAATGCAAAACCGGACGCTTAATAGTGCGTTGGTTAAATCTAGCACAAAACCGACAACTAGCAACGTTGTGGTTAGGGCCTAGGCAAGAAATACAGTAAGAATGAAAATCCTTATGAGGTATTTGCTTCCCACAAGAAATACAATTAACTTTGATATCGGTCTGGAGCAAGAAAAAGTTTCCCCAACGGGGTACTTCGCTTTAAAGAAAACTTCGGATCTGAAATTCGAACTTGAAAATCTCAGGAGTCGGCTGACCGGCACTTGCGAACTGCTTTTGCTTCGGGCACTGCGCGGCAAAAAAGACTGAAGAAAATGGCATTGGCTGCATCTTTCATACCCCTGGCGCACTGACGTCAGGGAGGAGGAGACAGCAACAGACGCCGGACCAGGACTTTGGAATTCAGGCCGACTGCGGGTAGCCTGCCAGCAGGTTAACCCAATTGTAATGACTGCAACAGTGAAACACGATGATCAGTAGCAGCTGCAACCGAAAAAGCAGGAACAGCTGTTCCCGATGCTGGTATCAGTCCCTTCATGATGAGTTTTGCCCTCCGATCCTTGAAGGCTCTAGGATTAAATCCCGTAAAAATGGTACAGCCCGTATCCAAATGGGGGACACCTAAACACACCATGCACAGAGTATGGCCATCAGCTGGAGAAAGCTTGTGGCCAAACATTGTGCATTTCCTGAAAACAGGCTTAGAAGCCTCAGCCATGACCCAGGAAGGCCCTACCACACACACACACAGACACACACTTCCAGTAGAGACACGACACAGGGGGGTACACTAACTGGGAAACTAAACAGATTTTACTTTTTTTTTTTTTTTTTTTGGAAACAGACAATGGACACGGGTGTAGGGAGGATACATGAATGAAAGGGAAACTAATTAGCCCAAATGCTAACACTTGCACCAAAACTGCCAAGCATGCTCTGAGCTCGAGACCATGCTGGTGGCTTGAAAAGCAGCAAACGAGATCTGAGGGAAGAAAGGAGATGGAGGGGTGTTATGGGTAAGGGGAGGAGCTTGGAGCTCGGATCTGAAGCTGATGAAGCTGCTGTCTAGGATCCGATCCGGATCTGAATACCCACAGGGTGATGACCAAATGAAGTCAACTACTTCAGATCAAGTTTTAACAGTGTTCCTGCAGTCAGATCATCTCAAAATTAGGTAAAGTGCCGTCTCATGGTCTAACTTTACAACTACTGGCATGACAAAATAGCAAATTCTACTCATTCCATACTTATACCAAAGATAACTGCATTGTAAATAACTGAATAATTAAGCAAGCAGCTCTACAAGGAAACCAGGATAAGCAGATGAAACGTTCCAAACGTCCAGCACAATGCATCAGCCTGCTACGCACAGCAAAGGCTTATGTTTTTTCAAATTCAGTTTTGTTCAGCCGAAGTGCCATTCAACCAATAAATTCAGTAAGGTTTTGTCAAAAATCATTCTACTGAACACATCTTTAAATACACAAAAGTACCAACATTTAGACAACACAATACAACAGCAACAATACAAAAAAAATATGCAACATAAAATACAAACTATGAAGAGAAAAGGCAAAATGTTTTTCAGCACAAACATTTCCACAGGCAAGTTAAAAAATGATTTAGACTTACGGCTATAGCCACACTAGAAGAGGATACCTTACACACCTGAAAGGTTCCAAGTAAACACTCTACAGACAATGCGATACAAGACTTAAGCACTTGTTGCGCATGATGTTATTTTGCTACACGAGTTTTCAATCATGGCACCCAATAAATTTGTCTGATGTGCTGTATGGCAGACCATGTGGAATTACCACTCTTTCAGAAACAATTTCACAAAAATCTGCTGACATATCAAGATGCAGAGAATGTTTAAATAATCCCATATACAATTTTTAGAAACTAAAGAGGGAAATACAAATCAACCACCACAGAGAGACATGAATAAGCACTTCAAAAATAAGGAAAAGTCTAACAATTTTTAGTTTTTTAAATCATAAGCAGATTGTACAGAAATTAAGACTGACTCACAGTAATTGGTCTTCTACTTGCAATTTATATGTCCCCTCTGTGACCCATGTGTTTTTTTGCCAATGACAATACTTTGCTTCTGCATCCCAAAAGTCCTTGGGTAGTTAAAGCAGCAATGATAAAATAGCCCCAAAGTGTGGGGATGCCCTGGTACTGACTGTTGGGCCACAGAGGACAGAGTTCTGCCTTGTTACCTTGCTGACAGAATCTTAGCTATAAAACAACCTTGAAATTGAAGCAGGGATTGAAAATGGCTGAAAAAATGGACTCCAAGCAACTTTCCTCCATAAAGAGCTAAGGCTTTTAATATAAATGAACTTGCGTTTTTATAAAGCTGTGGTAGAAGGCTAATGCACCTACCTTTTTCTGAGCTTATCCAATAAAATTCATGACAACCAAGTGAAGGATAGTGCTGGCAAAGAGAAAGTCTGCAAAAGCTCGTTCTGGTGATATGCCAACAAAGTCTCCCTTGTTCTGAGGGTTTATCTGTATTCTCAAGCACACTGCAAATAAATGTATAGAAAACAAGATGCAATTTCAGTAGGAGTGATTTTAATGAATGAATGTCTATACATATGAATTTAAGAATGATTATTTTGTTTTTAAAGTTCCTTGCCAAATACTACATCAGAAAAAAATTTATACTAGAAAACAATGATTTACATTTTTCTATTACACCTTGTGGGATCTGAAAAGAAAAGCTGTTTTATTGCTTTCTAAGTGGTCACACTGCTGACCACAGATTTCAATACTTTCTCAAAAGCTAGCACATCAATATTTCTGTCCTTGGTGGTTACCAAAGATATGGGACCCCATTGTGACCCATGCCAGGGATTGCCCCATTTGGGAGTCACACAACCTCCATGTGTACATTCTACAGGTGTGACCTGCTATGCTTCAAAGAAACAGATGCAGCCACATGAAGTGTCGTACTGTGGCTTGCAGTCAGGTTTTAACTTAAAGCCCAACTTCCTCTGACATATTGGGCTGATGTCAGGAAATTGGTATGAAGTTGTACCATGACAGAAATGCCCCTCACATACATGGTGACACATCCTTAATACTCCCGCCCCATTTCCAATGCAGCACCCAAGTTCTGCCTGGCCCCAGTATCACCACAAGTTATGTGCGCCTTGATCTAGTGTTCTCCCATCCTGCACATCCCTCCAAAAAGAGGGAATCCGCCTGTGCCTTGCCATTCTTCTCCCCTACTTCCAATGCCATCTCCTCCAGATCCTAGGTCACTTACTGAACCCGGCTCATTCAGGATGGTAGATGGGGTGGGCTTAATCCCTCTATGGTACACAGGCAGTGTCAGCAAGCAAAAGGTTTAGCCAACACCCAAGACATCTGAAGCCGACATCAGAGCTTCAGTTGAAGGAGCAAACAAGATTCATGCTACAGGTACTGGAAAAAGCAAACATGACCCATTCCATAGTTATTAGGACCAGACAAATATTTTACTGGGTGGCTTGCCTCCAACTCAATGCACCACTCTGAACCAAGGATTTAGGTAAAACTAAAGCAAAACAAGAATTAAGCTAAAGGCAGACAGATGGAGGAAAAAATACGGTGCCTTTTAGGCAAACCTCTACTGGAATATAGGTTCACAGGTGTATATACTAGACCAACAACCACGAGTTCTTGTAAGCCTCACTGTGCAACGTAAATGAGACTCCAGTTTCATCTCTATAGCGAGCGATTTACTGACTGCCTCATTCCATTAAAGCTCTGGTGCAAGGCCAAGTGCTAAGATAGTGGCCTGCAGACCTCTACATGCCTAGCCAATAACCAAAGGTCAGAATCAAACCCTACACTTTCTGCCTGTGAGGCAAAGACCTTAAACAGGGAGGCTGGCATAATGGTTATTACTGTTCTGTATCGGACACTGCAGAGCTCAGGGCTATGGGTACATGAGAGTCCTTAAACAATCCTCTTCCAAGGTGGTGTTTGAGGGAAGATTCCCCTGACAGTTATGGCCACAAAGGAAAAAGTACAGTTTTGTACCTACCATAAATGTAGATGTCCGGACTGGATAGCATCTGCAGTCATAACAACTGGGTTGTCCTGTCGTCAGGCAGCCCTTCAGCCGGCCGGATTCCAAAGTCCGGGTCCGGCTTCGGCTGATGTCGCACTTCACCCGACGTCATCTCTGTTGGTCTTCGGGTATAAAGGCATCAGCCGACGCCATTTTCCTCAGTGTTTCTTGCCCCAGATGCCAGTAGCCCTCTTGAAGGCTAAAATTTTGGATAGATGCCAATGTTTCCAAAAAGATAGAGGTAAACACAAACATAAGCATGTATGCACATATATACAAACAAATACACCATAAAAGACTCCCCCCACCAGCTAGCTATTAGGAGGGTAAACACCCTAGGAGTACCACAGAGGGAAGGAGGGAGGGTAATCCTGACTGCAGATGCTATCCAGTTCGGACATCTACATTTATGGTAGGTACAAAACTGTACTATGTCCTTCATGGATGCATCTGCAGTCATAACAACTGGGTAGAATACCATAGCCAACTAGGGGAGGAGGATAAAGGTAAATTATGGTGTGTTTAGGATCCCTTGCAGTACAGCAGTGGCAAACCCTGCTCGGGATCTGGAATATAGAGGCAAATTGTAATGCTTGGCAAATGTATGCACGGAGGTCCAAGTAGCCGCCTCAATAATGTCTTTGGTTGCCACTCCTCGTAAGAAGGCTGTGGTAGTGGCTGTTGCCCTTGTAGAATGAGGTCTTATGTTCTGTGGAATTGGTTTTCCATGGAAGGAGTAACAGAATCGTATGCAATTTCCTATCCATTTGGAGATTGTCTGTTTGGAAATAGCTTTTCCTTCCCTTCCTGTTGCATAAGCTACGAAAAGTTGGTCAGTCTTTCTGCTATTTTTGTTCTGTCCAAGTAGTAGCGTAGCTGTCTATGTACATCCAAGGTATGCAGTATTCTTTCCCTCTGTTTTGTGGGTTGGGAAAGAAGGTAGGTAGGTGGATTGCCTGGTTTAAAGACACTCTGGATACCACCTTAGGCATAAATGTAGGATTAGTCCTCATGGACACTATCTTGGTGGAAGATTAGGAAGGGTTGCACCGCCATTAAGGCCTGTAGTTCTGAAACCCTCCTTGCTGAAGTAATTGCCAGTAGGAAAGCAGTTTTCCATGACAGGTGTTGTAGGTCTGCTGTTGCTGCTGGTTCAAAGGGTGATAGTGTCAACCTTTCTAGCACAAAGTTTAAGTCCCAAGCTGGTAATGGTGGCTTCCTTGGAGGTTTTACATTCTTGATTCCTCTGAGAAACTGCCTGAGCAAAGGGTGCGAAAAACAGGTGGATCAAAGCTGTATTCTGCTGAAATAGCTGATGCATGTATCTTGATGGAGGAGTAGGACAGGCCTGAATGAAGAAGTTCGGCCAGGTACTCCAGAATGTTAGGCATATCTATGTTTGACACATCTTTTCCTCTTTCAGTACTCCAAATGACAAACCTTTTCCATTTTCCAGCATAGTTCCTTCTTGTTGAAGGTCTGCGTGCTTCAAGAATAATGTCTTTAACTCTTTGGGAAAGCTCTGTGTTAGCTGCTGCTATGTGATGTTCCATGCAGTCAGTTGTAACGTTTTTAGGTTTGGATGCATGATGCTGTAGTTGTTCTGAGTTATCAAAGGCATCAGGGGAAATGGCCACATATTGTTCCGAGACATGCTCCTCAGTAGTGGGTACCAGTGTTGTCTTGGCCAGTTTGGAGCTATCAGGATTATCCTTGGACGTTCTTCCTTGATTTTTAGTAGTACTTTGTGTATCAAGGGAAGAGGTGGGAATGCATATGCTGTTAGGCCTTTCCAGCTGAAGGAGAGCGAATCCACTTTCCATGCTAGTGGGTGGAATGTCCTTGTGCAGAATTTTTTGAGCTGGTGATTGAGAGGTGATGCAAATAGGTCTATCTGTGGCATTCCCCATTTCTTTGAGATGGTTTTGAAGATGTCCGGGTGCAGCTTCCATTCGTGGGCATCCGAAGTGGTTCTGCTTAGTATGTCTGCTAGAGTATTTTCTTTTCCCGGTACAAATATTGCCTGTAACTGGATGTTGTAGCTGAGTGCCAGGGTCCACAGCTCCAAAGTCATTCTGCATAGGGGGTATGAATGAGTGCCTCCCTGTTTGTTGATGTACCACATGACTGTGGTGTTGTCTGTCCTTATCAACTGGCCCTCTGAGAAATGGTTTGAACTTTTGGATTGCCAGTTTTACTGCCAGCATTTCTTTTAGGTTGATGTGCAGGTGAAGTTGATCCTGTGTCCAGAGTCCTTGCACGCATTTGTCCAGCATGTGGGCCCCCCATCCTAGGTCTGAAGCGTCTGTTGTGATGGTCTGGCTTGCTTGACATCTGCGAAAGGGTAGGCCTGGGTTTGACTGGCATGCCTGAGCCCACCATAGGAGCTCCTGTTTTAAGCATGGAATTAGTGGGATTTCTGTTTCCAGGCTGTGTCTGTGTTGGGACCATAAATTCTTTAGGTACCACTGTAGTTTTCTCATATGTAGTCTGGCAAATGGGACCAAGATTATGCATGATGCCATGAAGCCCAAGGCCTGGAGTACTTTCCTTGCTGTTATCTTGTTCAGTTTTGTTAGTGCCAAGAAGTAAAGAGGGAGTTCTTTTGTTTTTCTGTAGTTAGGAATGCCATTTGTTTCACTGTGTCCAATTCCGCCCAAGAAGGTCCTTGTTTGGGATGGTATCAGCCTTGACTTTTGTAAATTGACTGTGTATCCCAGTGCTTGTAGCAAGTAAATGACCCTTTGTAAATCTGTTGTCAGCTTGCTTTTGTTGTCCCCTTGTAGTAAGCAGTCGTCCAGGTATGGGTAAATTTGAATTCCCTGTAGTCTGCAATGGCGATTACTGATGCCAGGCATTTTGTGAATACTCTGGGCAGTAGATAAGCCAAAGGGCAATGCTGAGAATTGATAGTGCTCTGATCCTGCAAGAAATCTGAGGTATCTTCTGCAGATTGGTCGAATGGGGATGTGCAGGTATGCCTCCTTGAGATCTAGAGTTACCAGCCAACACTCCTTGCCCAGCATGGGAAGAAGTTGCTGTAAGGTCAGCATTTTGAATTTTGGGACAATGATGTATGTATTTAAGGTGGACAGGTCGAGAATTGGTCTCCAACTTTTTTCCTTTCTTGGAACTAGGAATAGTCTGGAGTAGAACCCCTTTCCTTGCTCTGCTGTTGGCACTCTTTCCACAGCTCTCATGTTTGCTAACTCCATTATCTGTTGTAGAGCCTCTGTTTTTGATTTGGAGGTAGATTTGGCATTCCTCTTTTGACTGGTAAAGTGTGGAAGTGGAACCGTAGCCTTGATCTATGGTTTGTAGAATCCACTTGTCTTTTGTTATGTAGTGCCAGTTCTTTGAAAATAAGGTTAACTTTCCGCCTAAAGGAGCTGCTATTTGTTCCCTGGTAGGCGGATTTAGGTTAAGTCACTGTGGTTGTGTTGATGTAGTGGCAGAGGTTGTGTCTGTGCCTCTGTTGTTACCTTGCCACTGTCGTCCTCTGTAGGCACCTCCTCTAGATTGGTTTCTGCCTCTGGAACGTCTGTTCCTGCCCCTTTGAGATCTTGTGGAGTCAGGAAAGGACCAATTTTTGGCAGGCCAGTTCCTGCTAAACCTTGGGGGTTGTACCTGTAAGAAATCTTTAACCGTTTGGACAGATTTTGCCTTTTCTTCCATTTTCTTCATAACCTGCTGGGCAGGTGTACCAAACAAACTTGTCTTATCCATAGGAGCATCTAGCAACTTAGCTTTAACATGATCCGGTAAAGCTTGCTCTTTTAGCCATGCATGCCTTCTTATCACTGTGCCAGTCATGGCTGATCTAAATGAAGCCTCCAGTGCATCATAGCCACATTTTAAGGAATGGTTACTAACCTGTTGTATGTTATTTACCATTTCTAATACATATTTCTTATCAAGAGATTCATCAGTGGTTAGCTTTTTAGTTACTTGATCAAGCATAAACTCTTGGTATTGTATCATGTGAAACTGACAGTTTAAAGCTCTAGCTGAGAGAGTAGCTGAAGTGTAGACCTTTTTACCCCATCTGTCTAATGACCTTGCTTCCCTTTCAGAAGGAATAGGGTTTTTAGCTATGGTTGCGGCTACTGCCTTGGGACCCTGGGATATAGTTTCGGGGTCTGCAAGTGGGGCCTTGTAAAGGTGGTGATGAGTATCTGGCACCCTGTAAAATCTGTCTGGTTTGGCAGGGGCTGGGGGTAAAGAATCTGGAGAGGAGCAAACATCATTGAAAGCATCATCCACCACAGAGAGAACAGGAGGTATAGCTAAGGGCCTGTGCTGTGGAAGGTGCAGAAAGGTCCTAAGTTTTTTCTGGAGTCTGAAAAATCCTGTTGCTGCCATTGGAACTGCTCTCGCATGGCATGTAAGGTTTCTCCAAAGGAGAATTCTTCTGGTGGGGAAGCAGCTGGAATGGAATCTTCAGCATCAGAATCTTCAAAATTGGAGAAAGGAGCCTCTGGCTGGTCAGTTATGTCTGATTCATCAGCAGAATCATCAGAGGACACTGGCTCAGGGGGCTCTGCCCTAGGTCTCATCTCTGGGGGCTGAGAGGCCCTGTCTGGGTGAAATTGAGATCCTCTGATTAATGAAATTAAATCTTCTGCTAAAGTAAGCATTTGAGAACTAGAAGAGGGCCTGGTAGTGGGGGGTTTAACAGGCACTGTTTTAGTAGTCTTGGCTGCTTTAGCCCTGGCGAAGGCCTTAATGGACATGGCTGCTGGAGGCCTAGCTGCACCACGTGCTGGGGTAGAGACATCCAAGGGAATGGTGTCTGATAAATCAGTGGCAACCACCGTAGTGGATAAAATTTCTGAGGCCGATTCAAGAGTGGTAGCAGGGGCCTCAGTTGTAGAGATAGATTCAGCTGTACTTTGAGCAGTTTTCTCGGTTTCGGCCGAAACAGAGACACTCATGCTTGCTTAACCGTGGTTTCGGCCGAAACCGCGGACCGCGAGTGTCTGTCTTTATCTTTGCGTTTTTGGCAGATTGGGAAGTCGGAGGATCCGGCGGCATAATGTACGCAAAATCAGAACTGTAAAACTGTTCTGCAAACTCCGACCGTCGCCTAAGCGTTCGTCGGTTGAAAGAAGCACAGGCCGAACAGGCTGCTACGTCGTGGGCTGGGCCTAAACAAGGCAGGCAATGAGAGTGGAAATCTTTATGAGGTATTTGTTTCCCACAGGTTAAACAATTATTAACTTTTTCTGACATCGGCTGAGGCAAGAAAGGTTCCCCAACGGGGTACTTAGCTTTAGAAGTCTTCGAAGTAGTATTCGGTAGAAGTAATCTCTGGATCCGACCGACCGGCACTTGCGAACAGCTTCTGCTTCGGGCGCCACGCGGCAAGAAAGACTGAGGAAAATGGCGTCGGCTGATGCCTTTATACCCAAAGACCAACAGAGATGACGTCGGGTTAAGTGCGACATCAGCCGAAGCCGGACCCGGACTTTGGAATCCGGCCGACTGAAGGGCTGCCTGACGACAGGACAACCCAGTTGTTATGACTGCAGATGCATCCATGAAGGACATCCTCGACCTACAGGTCATATTCAGCTTGTAACACTGAGTGCACATAGAAGTAAAATCAGCTACAAAAATCATCAGCCAAGCATTAAGGAAGAAATCTGCTTTCTTAAGATAGCTCTGATACACAAGTGAACATTGAGAATTTATGCCATGTTTCTCATAACAAAAGACAATGTAGATGCAGGAAGCACTTATTTTGTAACAGATTATGTGAAGGAACAGTTTTTTTAATATCTCGTATAGCAGTTGTCTATAAACATCCATTGAATGAATACACTTCCCTCAGTTACATACTGTGCAAAGAAATTAGCTGCATGATTTAAATTGCTTTCTACAGCTAGGTCAGGCACAGAGGAGGAAGTGGGTCCACAAAGAAACCCCTTTTGCAAATGAGCAAGTTAAACAGGTCTGCAGATGACACTTGGAAATATGCCTAGATGAGACAAAAGCCACCAGAACCATTTTGCAAGACTAGGAATAACTCAGCTGAAGTAGTAGACTTTAAAGGGAGAAAAAGGTTGGTCTTTTCTAGTGCAACAAACTCATGGGGAAATTGGATCCTTAACTTAATGTCAAAAGGGGTGTTTTCTCCTAGTGCTTTATGCAGGGGGACATCTCCTGTCACTCTGGACACGGTTTCCAAAGTTGTTACAGTAAATCAGTCTAACAGGTAAATTGAGCTATATGAACATGCAAAATAAATATGCGCACGGGGCACTGAAACAACCCAGAAATAGATCATATGGCTGTAAAAGGAAGGATGACCGTTTAGGATGGTTGAGGTAAGACTAATCTGGTGCAACTTGACTATATACTGGAGATTTTATAAGAATTATGAAATATTACAGCTAAACAGTCTGACTTCTTGAACTTCCAGGTCTTCATCTTAGTCTCTGCGGATATCTTTGAGGCTTATCAGAGAACTGCTTGAAGCCAATTGTGGTCTCTAGTGATTTATGTTGGAGGCCAACTGTTCAATACTTGCAACAGCCATGTTTAAATATGGCTAGGAGGATGGATATATATTAGGGAGTCGTTCTGAGGGTAAGATATCATGGGAGAGCAAGATGGGTACCCAGTAAGAGTCAGAGTGCTGCACTGCCAAACCTATGCAAACCTATACTATAAAAGGCTGCCACACCTGTAAGTGTCAAAGACTGACCTGCATTTATTGACATTTGATTACTGGAAAGTCTGCCTGGGTAGAAACTCGTTTTCAGCAGAGGCCTGGGGAGAACAGTTCCAAAACTACAAAACATTTTAAAAATAACTTTACAATCTTCAAAAATAAAAACATTTGTAGTTTAAATAACAAATTAGCCATAATATAAATACATTGGTTAAATGACAATCGTTTAATATTCAGAGAAATTTTAGACAGTTTGTAGAGAAATTAAAGTTAGTCCAATACAAATAGGAACTGCAATATGTAGACAGGGAAAAACAGGCTTATGATATATTTAGACAAAGTCAGAGAACAGAATTAGACAGCAGTAAGGAAGTGAAGGGAGAGCAAGGAGGCATAAGGAATGTATTTAAGGATACGGTTTTGAGCAAGGACAGAGCCAAATTTTAGCCAGGAAACCTTTTAGAATGGTTTTGAAAGATGTCAGGGCGAGTACAGACCTGATGGATACAGGTAAGGAGTTCCAGGCCTTCTCAACCTTGTACATGTACAGACAGTGCCCAGCAGATTTCTTGGGTATGTAGGACAGGAGTTTTTGATCACTGAATTGCAAAGACAAGCTGGGAACATAGTTGTGTAGAATGTTTTTTAGTGCTGAATAGGTAGATGGATGCTGGATAATGTCAAAGCGGATAAGTACCACCACTATAACAGCGATATTAAGGAAACCTTAAGGCATCCCTTCCACAGAGTTTTGTTCTTCATTTAATAAACTCCCATGAAAATGCATTACTTACATGACGTAGTTCAATGCAATCATTAAGGTGGAGAATGTGAAAATTTTTTTCCAAACATATCCAGAGCTTGAAATGTTTTTCATGTGGTGGATGACAGGCAACAGGAGAAAGGGTTCCTCTTCTAGGCCACTGCAGACATGTGACCTCCTATGGGGGGGGGGGGGGGATCTTTGTCCCCAGAAAAAAGTTATGGCTTACCATAATGTTCCATCAGTGTTGTAGATCTCCATCTATTCTTGACTTGTGTGTTACAGTTCCAATCCTCTGAACCGATCCAGCCGTTTATAAAGCTCGCGTCAACCAAAAAGCTCTCTCTAGCTGCTAGTCTACTCACAATGCACTTCTCTACATTATCTCAGATTGCATTTCCTATCATGCAGAAAAAGGAATTCTATAGAATATGACAGAAGCCTTGTGCAAGGCATCCTTAACAATAAGAACCTAGGACAGGATGTCACTCCACCAGAAGTCTAAAGGAGGAGGCAGGCAGGCAGGCAGGGGTGGAAGAAAAGAAGATTGACAACATGGATGGAACGTTACTTAAAAACCTTTATCTGATAGTCAATTTTCATCTATTCTTGACTTGTGGGACGGAGTTCCTAGCTACCTTACATCCTGGGGGGCCTCAAGGAAGAATATTCCTGAGAACCCTAGAACCAAAAGAGGCTCTCCCCCCTGTAGACCATATCCAAGTGCTAATGAGTAATAAAGGTATGTGGGTTAGCCTACGCTGCAGCTGAGGAAATGTCGGACATAGAAGCTTTGAAATGAAAAAAGATTAATTGTGTAAAATTTTACCATAACCATAGACGTCCTTCTCTTCCATGTTGCAGTATTCTCACTGTGGGATCCTCCACCTCAAGTGCCCCAAACATCCAGCTCCTATGCAAAAGCTTAAGCCTGGTTGTGGTCAGGTGCATGGGACAGCACACACAGGGCCCATGGGCCTTAAACGTGATGTCTACATGCACAGACCTCAGAACTGACTGCTCAATGGGACACCAGTCTAAGGAGAACAAGAATGATGTCATCCCAAAATGGTAAATGTGATGAAGGGGGTTAGGAGGGAGGGCAGGAATACTGCAACAGGAAGAGAAGGACATCTATGGCTCTGGTAAGAGTATACACAACTAATCCATGTCCTTCTATTCTCAGGTTACAGTATTCTCACTGTGGAAGAGGAGAACATCTATGGTTCTGGTAAGCTTTTACCCAACTAATCCATGCCTTCTATTCTCGGGTTACAGTATTCTTACTGTGGAAGAGGACATCTATGGTTATGGTAAGATTTTACCCAACTAATCCATGTCCTTCTATTCTCAGGTTACAGTATTCTTACTGTAGAAGAGAAGGACATCTATGGTTATGGTAAGATTTTACCAAACTAATCCATGTCCTTCTATTCTCGGATTACAGTATTCTCCCTGTGGAAGAGAAGGACATCTATGGTTCTGGTAAGATTTTACACAACTAATACACATCCTTTTATTCTCAGACTACAGTATTCTTACTGTGGAAGAGTACCGCAGCTCAAGAAGGGGAAAGGGTGGAGGAGGAAGTAAGTGTCTCCAGGAAACCATGGAGGATGGGTCTTACAAATCTTGCCCTGGCTCTGGATATACTGTCCAATTTGTAATGTTTGGTAAAAGTGTGCACAGAGTACCATGCGACTCCCTCTAATATGGTGGCTGTGTCCAGGCCTTTGACAAAGGCTTCTGAAGAGGTCACTGCTCTAGCAGAATGTGCTTTAACCTTGTAGAGACGTCTCTGCCATGAAAGGAGTAGCAGAAGGCAACCATTTTTTTGTATCCAGGAAGATGCACAGTCTGTTTGGATACAGCTTTCCCAGAGAGCCCCGGGGTGGAAGGATATGAAGAACTGATTGGACCTTCTAATGCTCTTTGTCTTGTCCAGGTAAAATCTTAACTGCCTGTGGACAAACAAGTGAGTAGAGCACTCTCTCACTGTCACTTTGAAGTGAAGGGAAGAGGGTGGGTAAATGAATAGTCTGGTTGACTGACAGGTCATTGACCACCTTAGGCATGAAGGATTGGTGCAAAGGGTTACCCTGTCTCTGTGGAAGATAGTGTAGGGTGGGAAAGTCATGAGGGCTTGGAGCGCAGAAACTCTCCTAGCTGAAGTAAGAGCTACTAATAGGACAGTCTTCCAGCTACACATCTGCAGAGAGGCAGAGTTTTCTGGTTCAAATGGGGCTACGGAGTTTTTCCAGTACATAGTTCAAATCCCAAGGTGGGGGGGATAGGTTTCCACAGTGGTCTGATGTGGAGAATCCCATTCATGAAAAATCTGACCTCCAGTCTGGAAAGTAGGGGAGGCTCCTTAGGCAAGCAAGCTAAGATGGCAGTTAAGTAGACTTTCACTGAAGAGTATGAAAGTTCTGATTTTAGGAGCTCACACACAGGCTAGAACTAAGGGTACATCTGCTTGTAAGGGGTCTTTGGAGACACCAAATGGAGAACCTTTTCCATTTGGAAACATTGGATCTCCTGGAAGTGGGTTTCTTGGCCTCCTGCAAGTCTAACACATCCTCAGAGTATACACAGTTTTAGGCCGAGAGTGTTTCCAGGTGTACGTGAATCAGAGACCCTTCTGTTGCATGAGCAGGTCCACCTTGTGAAGCAACTTGGGGTGTACTGTCCTTGGCTAGAGATGGAAGGGGGAACCAATGCTGTCTTGGCCAATAGGGGGTCACCAGCAAGATTTCTGGCTTTTCCTTCTGGATTTTTAGTAGGACTTTCTGAATGAGGGGAAGATGTAAAGGAACAGCCCCATTCAAAGAAATCGAAAATGCATCCACTCTCCCAGCAAGTGGAGAGAGTTCTCTGGAGCAAAACATCTGCAATGGTCTGTTCTGAGGGGAGGGAAACAGATCCATCTATGGTGTGGACAATGTCCAAGAACACATCGCTGTGTAACATGCACTCGTGATGTTGAGAGAAAGATCTGCTAAGAGCATCTGCCGGATAGTTGTCTTGGGATGGAATGTAGACTGCCCGCAGTGTGACCTCATTACTGGGTGGCTAAATCCCATGCCTGTACTGCAAAGTCTGCAGAGTACATAGGATCTGGTCCTTCTGTTATGTGCCACATCCCAGTTGGTCCTTCTCTGTTATGTGCCACATCCCAGATGTGCTGTCTGAAGATTTGTAGAGGGCCGGCCTGACTTAAAGGGAAGAGGGTCTGTAAGGCTAGGAGGATGGCAGTCCTTTCCTTCACATTGTTTTTCTGGAGGGAGGGCTCCCATTGAGCTTGTACCTCGAGGGCATTCATAGTGGCCCTCGTCCTAGATCTGAGGCATCTGTGCTCATGAACTGGAACGGTTTGGCGAGATGCAGAGGTAGGCCTGTATTCTGGTTTACTTGTTGGATCCACAGCCCAACTCTGTCTTTAAGCAAGGTAGGAAGGGCATCTGAAATTCCAGAGGGTGACTTGTGACCAGACATTTTTCAAGTACCATTGGAACTTTATGTGCAGCCTGGCTAGGGGTAGCAAGGGAAGCGTAGCTGCCATGAAGCTTAGAAGACAAAGGAACTACCTGGTAGAATGTGGCTGACCACAAGCAGGTCTTGGAAAACGTTGGTTAGTTAAAACTTTGTCCTGGGGAAGAAAAGCCTTCATCAGGTCTGTTCTTATCCTGCAGCCCAAGAAGGTTTGGTCTTGAGTTGGGGTGAGGGAGAGGGAGGACTTTGTCAGGTTGAGGGTAACAAAGGACATAGTGAATTTTAAGTTAGTCCCGAGAGTATTTTCCTCTCCTGCTAGAATGAGGATGTTGTCCAGGTAAGGATACATTTTGTATGCCTTTTGTTCAGCAGTAGGCTCCTGCTGGGGCAAGATGCTTTGTGAAGACCCTTGGTGCAGTAGATAAACCAAAGGGAAAAGGCAGTAAACTGAAAGTGAGCAGGGTACAGCAAACTGTAAATATCTTCTGTAATCTGGGTGAATAGGAATGTGGAGGTATCTATTTCAGGTCCAAGGTGGCCATGATTCATCTCATCCCTCAAAGAATGTAATTGGCATCCTCTAAAGTACCTCAGTCTAGATGACGCAGTTGAATTTTTTAATACTACCTTCCTGAACATCCTTAATTACCATGCCCCCATAAGATTTTCCAGAACCAAAGCACAACCCTCCCCCATGGCTACAGAAAACCCACCAAGTCAGAAATGAAAAACAGGGATAAAGCCTGGGCGCACTGGCGCAAAACCCCCCCAGCTACACAGAAATTCCTAGAACTAGGCAATAGAGTCAAAAAGCTAATAAAACAGGACAAATTCCAATACTACCAGTCTGCCCTAGACTCCTCAAACACAGCCCCAAACAATCCTGGTCCTCCATAAACTCCATCCTCCACCCAGGTAAAGTCAGTACCCCTCCTCCTAACATCCCTCACTCCTCAGAAAATATTGCTACCTCATTCAACACACACTTCACCCAAACCATACTATCACTAGCTAAACACAACCCCCCCTCACCTCCAACTATTAATCTCCCCCACTGCCTTCTCTTTTCCTTCTGTACTTACCTCCAACATAAAAAAACTTAACGAAACTTAAACCCACCAAATTAGCAGCAGACAACCTCCCAAGTGAATACCTACAAATCGCAGCTGATGCTCTGGCCTACCCAGTATCCATTTTGATTAACCGATCTCTGTCAGAAAGTCATGTTCCCACACTGTGGAAAGTATCACATATAATTACCCTCCACAAAGGCAGACTCCCTGCAGAACTAACCAATTACCACCCCATAGCTATTCTCTCTCCACTCTCCAAAATACCAGAGAGATGCATACACTCAGGTCTCAGACTACCTAGTTACTAACAACCTCCTTTCCAGTACTCAGCATGGTTTCCGACCAAACCATAGCACCACCACTGCCTTACTCTCCTTTACTAACACTATCCTTCAGCATAAAAACAATGGCTCTCTCTCCTCTGCTACTTTCCTAGACCCATCTAAAAGCATTTGACATGGTCCCACACAAACAACTTATCTCTGTCCTCAATAACCTATCATCCTCACAATCAGTCACCAACTAGTTTCAGAGTTACCTATCTGACCGCCAACAATCCGTTGTATGGCAGAATGACATATCTCCCCAATTACCTGTCTCCATAGGGGTTCCCCAAGGATCCATCCTTGGACCCCTGCTCTTCTCTGTTTATACCAATAATCTAGCCTCTGCCACCAAACATGGCACACACATACAATACGCAGATGACTCTACCATCATCTGCTCAGCCCAGTCCCTACCCAAACTGCAGAAAGTCACACAGGAAGCCTTTTCCT
The DNA here is from genome assembly GCF_019279795.1 of Protopterus annectens. Lineage (NCBI taxonomy): Eukaryota > Metazoa > Chordata > Ceratodontiformes > Protopteridae > Protopterus > Protopterus annectens. The sequence goes on from NC_056750.1 coordinate 859,298,971, forward strand.
CTGTTGAAACATGGTAATCAGATGCCCAATTAATACTCAACCCAAAACAGAACTAAACTACTCATCTTCCAACCCACCAAACATACCCAAAACAACTCTCACTTTAACATCACAGCAAAACACACTATATACCCAACTGAACACACCAAATTGCTAGGAGTGGAAATAGACAAACTAAAATTTGACATTCACATATCCATGACCATAAAAAAAAGTCCACAAAAAACTATGAGTGTTATACAGAAATAAGCAATTTCTCACCAAAGTAGCAAAGATTTCAATAGCAAATTCCCACCTTATCTCCACCCTACTTTATGCCTCTCCAATATATATACCAACCTAAGGCAATGCGATCTAAACAAGCTAGAGACCTGCTACAACAAAATTGCCAAATTCGCCACAGGGGCATCCTACCGTAGTCACCACTGTCTCTCACTTGCTGAGCTGGGCTGGCTTGAACTCCCTCACCTCCTTCAGTGGTATCAACTCTCACTCGCCCACAAACTGGTAAACCATCCACTAAATGTCCCATCCCTCCAGAATCTACTCCAACCCTATCGCACCACCACACCACTAAGATCCAGCAACAAAAATCACTTGCAGATCACCAAAGACAATAACTCTGCTGGTGAAACACTATTCTCTTGCGTCATAGCCAAATTATGGAACTCATTACCACCCACAATTACCTCCATACCATCATGCACCCACTTCAAAACTTTACTAAAAGCGCACCTAAAAACATGCTGGCTACGCCCTTGCAACTCCCACTCTAATATCATCCACCCCATCCAACCACTACCTTTCTCTCCACTCCAACTACCTTGATTATAGCAAGCTCAGATGCTCATAAGCCTAGTAATTATAACAGCAGGAACTTCTCATTGTAACATTTGTTAATGTCTGTTATGTACTTCACAGATAAAGATTCTAGTTGTCTATTGATGTACTATGTTCTTCATCTGTAAATATGTTGTAAGTAATTGCTATGCTTTAACATTCTTATAAGAAAAGTGCAGTCTGGGTCTGTACTGTCTGCAAACAGCTACAGTTAACCGAGTATGTGTCTACCTGTTTGAGCCAATCTTCATTTTCCCCTGGAGAGCACTCTGCTTTGGCTGTAAGCAGCCCCCCCCCCCCACACACACACACCTTCCACTTTCTCTTATTCCCTTCTGTTAGCATATAGTATCCATAACTGATCAATACTGTGTGTTTGTTAATTTAAACTATGACCACAGTAGCCTACTGATACAAGGTTATCCTGTTTTTCCACCTGAGAAATTAAGAAGACTTTGCTTCCAGACCCTCATACAAGAACCTAACAAGGTCTCTACCCACTTCGCTCCCCACCCTGCCCCCTATTCCCTCCCACCCCCAGTAGTCCCACCTTTATTGCACTCAAACCCCTCCCATCTTTCCAATAGCCAACCACAGCGCTAACCCAACACTACCTCCTCCATATTTCCTCTATCACCTCCTCAACTAACATGTTCAAGCATACCTTTCCTTTGCTCACTGCATGCACTCTTCTTGCATATCTTACATCCTACCAAAGCTCCATCATTCCCCCACTCAACCACTACCACTGTACTACTACTCACACCACCACTCATGTCTCACCCACACTCAGCTCCCCTCCCAACAGCTCAAGAACCATCCCTATGCACCCCCCACATATTTTACCAACTATATTACTCAAACGTAAAGCATCCCTACAACTTAACATACTAACCCTCCCACCATACCTATTACCCACAGAGCACAAAAGTTTCCCTTATAAACAAACACATTCAAAAACTGAGAAAACTAATAATCTCATGCATATCAAAACTAGCCCTAAGTGGAGACATACACCCCAACCCTGGCCCTACCATCTCCAACCCCAATCCTCATAATCAGACTAGAAACCACAACTTCTCCCATATTACAGCCTAAATATTAGAAGTATATCCAACAAAGTCCATGAACTCCATGCCACCATAGACTTGTACTCCCCAGATATAGTCATCCTGACAGAAACCTGGCTAAAACCTCAAATTACCAGTGAGCAAATACTCCCTACAGGTTACGGCATACTAAGAGTAAACCGGCTAAACAAAAAAGGGGGTGGTGTAGCTATAATATTTAAACAGCATCTAAACATCCAGATGTTAAAATCATCAGCTCCACAAATAGGCAGTGAAGAAATAATATATACCAACCTCAAAAATTAACCAAAACAAAACAAACATAATTGGATGCTACTTCCCACCTGGCCAAAACATCCCTCCACTAGAAAACCTCCTCAGCTGGTCTACCCACCATCTCCCCCAAGAAACTATCTTAGGTGATTTCAATATTGACTGGCAATCCTGTTCTGGCAACAATCCAACCCATCATGTACACCTTCATGGCTTCACCCAACTAGTCCAGTCACCAACAAGGATAAATAAAAACTCCAGCAAGCACACTACCCTGGATTGGATACTAGTCAGTAAGAACCCCCAGTCATATACAACAGGCTGCTTATCAGATAGCCTCAGTGATCACTCCCCAACATTCCTACTCAAAAAATACCTGTACCAAGCTAAACCGGTCATCTATCGTCAAATTTGTAAGGAAATAAACTTTAACCCGCTCACATTCATCTCATCCCTCAAAGAATGTAACTGGCATGCTCTAAAGTACCTCAGTCTAGATGACGCAGTTGAATTTTTTAATACTACCTTCCTGAACATCCTTAATAACCATACCCCCATAAGATTTTCCAGAACCAAAGCACAACCCTCCCCATGGCTACAGAAAACCACTAAGTCAGAAATGAAAAACCGGGATAAAGTCTGGGAGCACTGGCGCAAAACCAAAACCCCCACAGCTAGACAGAAATTCCTATAACTACGCAATAGTCAAAAAGCTAATAAAACAGGACAAATTCCAATACTACCAGTCTGCTCTAGACTCCTCACGACACAGCCCCAAACAATTCTGGTCCTCCATAAACTCCATCCTCCACCCAGGTAAAGTCAGTACCCCTCCTCCTAACATCCCTCACTCCTCAGAAAATATTGCTACCTCATTCAAACACACACTTCACTCAAACCATACTATCACTAGCTAAACACAACCCGCCCCCTCCCCTCCAACTCACACCTTCAACTAGTAATCTCCCCACTGCCTTCTCTTTTTCTCCTGTACCTACCTCCAACATAAAAAAACTCAACTAAACTTAAACCCACCAAATTAGCAGCAGACAACCTTCCAAGTGAATACCTACAAATCGCAGCAGATGCTGTGGCCTACCCAGTATCCATCTTGATTAACCGATCTCTGTCAAAGTTACGTTCCCACATTGTGGAAAGTCTCGCATATAATTCCCCTCCACAAAGGCGGACCCTCTGCAGAACTAAACAATTACCGCCCCATAGCTATTCTCTCTCCACTCTCCAAAATATTAGAGAGATGCACACACTCTCAGGTCTGACTACCTCCTTACTAACAACCTCCCTTCCAGTACTCAGCATGGTTTCCGACCAAACCATAGCACCACCACTGCCTTACTCTCCTTTACTAACACTATCCTTCAGCATAAAAACAATGGCCATCTCGCCTCTGCTACTTTCTTAGACCTATCTAAAGCTTTTGACATGGTCCCACACAAACTTATCTCTGTCCTCAATAACCTATCCTTCTAACAGTCAGTCACCAACTGGTTTCAGAGTTAACAGTCTGACCGCCAACAATCCGTTGTATGGCAGAATGACATATCTCCCCAACTACCCGTCTCCATAGGGGTTCCCCAAGGATCCATCCTTGGACCCCTACTTTTCTCTGTTTACACCAATAATCTAGCCTCTGCCACCAAACATGGCACACTCATACAATACACAGATGACTCGACCATCATCTGCTCAGCTCAGTCCCTACCCAAACTGCAAAAAGTCACACAGGAAGCCTTTTCCTCTGTTGAAACATGGTTATCCGATACCCAATTAATACTCAACCCAAACAAAACTAAACTACTCATCTTCCAACCCACCAAACATACTCAAAACTCCTCACTTTAACATCACAGCAAAAGACAACACCACTATATACCCAACTGAACACACCAAATTGCTAGGAGTGGAAATAGAACTAAAATTTGACATTCACATATCCATGACCATAAAAAACGTCCACAAAAAACTAGGAGCATTATACAGAAATAAACAATTTCTCACCAAAGCAGCAAAGATTTCAATAGCAAATTCCCACCTTATCTCCACCCTACTTTATGCCTCTCCAGTATATACCAACCTAAGACAATGTGATCTAAACAAGCTAGAGACCTGCTACAACAAAATCGCAAAATTCGCCACAGGGGCATCCTACCGTAGTCACTACGGTCTCTCACTTGCTGAACTGGGCTGGCTTGAACTCCCTCACCTCCTTCAGTGGTATCAACTCTCACTCGCCCACAAACTAGTAAACCATCCAGTAAATGTCCCATCCCTCCAGAATCTACTCCAACCCTATCGCACCACCAGACCACCAAGATCCAGCAACATAAATCACTTGCAGATCACTAAAGCCAATAACTCTGCTGGTAAAGCACTATTCTCTTGCGCCATAGCCAAATTATGGAACTCACTCCCACCCACAATTACCTCCGTACCATCATGCAGCAACTTGAAAACTTTATTAAAAGCGCACCTAAAACATGCTGGCTATGCCCTTGCAACTCCCACTCTAATATCATCCACCCCATCCAACTACTACCTTTCTTTCCACTCCACTAACTACCTTGATTATAGCAAGCTCAGGTGCTCATAAGCCTAGTACTTATTATACAGCAGGAACTTCATTGTTACATTTGTTAATGCCGGTTATGTACTTCACAGATAAAGATTCTAGTCGTCTACTGATGTACTATGTTCTTCATCTGTAAATATGTTGTAAGCAATTTCTATGTTAAATGGTTAATCGCTATGTAATCCAATGCAACTACTGTCGGTTTATTTTACTGTGGAGCTTTTCTCCCCGGGCCTCCGCTGAAAATGGACCCACGTCCAGTCGGACACTCCCGGTCAACAAATTTAAATAAAATGAATGCCCTGGGTGTCAGTAGTAGAAAAACGGTTCAGAGGAATAACATTCTGAAAGAAGGGACCTGCAGGAAAGGTTTTTAACTGGGACAAATCCAGAATGGGCCTCCAAGGACCATCCCATTTCGGTACCTGCAAGTCTGGATTAGAACCCCCAGACCTTCTTGCCCCAAGGGTACTCCTTCTATAGTCCCTAGTAATCGATCTTGGATAGTCTGAGGGATTAGGTGTATTTTTTTTTTTTTTTTTGAGAGAAGATATGCCTACTGATTTGAGCTTTTCCTTCAAGTCAGTCATACAGTACCCTTTTTCCACTACAGACAATACTCGGTGGTCTGAGGTGACCTCTTTCCAAAGGGTTAGACAGTGAGAGAGGCAGGTGGAGAGGGTTAGGTGGTTGAGGCAGTCATGCAAGGTTTCTGTCTGGAAAGGGCTGCTTGGGAGTGGGTTGAAGAGAAGCTGTCCTAGGGGAGGTAGCCATTCTAGAGCCTTTCCTGTGCCTTGAACAAGAGAATGAAGGTGGGGCAGGAGCCCTCCTGACAAAGATGGGCTTCGCTGAGTACTTTCTATAAAACTTTGGAACAGGTAAGACCAATAAATGTTTGAGGTCCTGGAGTGCTTTACTTTTTTCCCCTGGAGACTTTTCAAAAGTTCAGCAGATTGTGTGCCAAACAGGAATTTATTGTCTAGGACTGCATCCAAGATCTGTTTTTAAAGTAATCAGGAAGTGGCTGTAGTCTGAGCCAGGAATATCTGCACAGTACAGAGGCTGAAGCCTCAGCAACATCATAGCTGCAACTTGAGTGTCTGGCAACATGTGCTGCTAATGAAAGCTTAGCTGCTACCAGTGTTCTGTTTGGTAATTCAGGCAGGGAAAAATGTAATTAGGTTGCCTGGGAAACCACGTCTAGGGTGTATTTGACAATGTGGTCTGATAATTGGTGCCCTGAAAGCTGGAGTGGAAGAGGTGTAAATCTTTTCCCAGTCTGTCCATGACCTTACTGTCCTTGTCGGATGGCAGAAGGGAGAACGAGGGGATTTGTCTATATTATCTGAGGCCACTGCAATGACAGCAGGGTCTGCCATGAGTGGCTTGATGAGGTACTTGTGGTCATCAGGTACTTCATTAAACCTGTCCCGTCTCTTGGGTAACAGCGGCTGTGATTCAGGAGTCCAAGAGGCTGCGGCAAATGCATCTAGGTAAGCTGGAATCACAGGGGGGATAGAGGGAGAGGGTGACTCCATCTGCAGCAATTCCAAGTACCTCTTTTTTAACTATATTTCCAAAATGAGAGTGTACTTAACATGGGATGCCATGCAGATGACAGTCTCCCAAAAAGAAATATCTTCAGGTGGGGAGTCCCCTTCTAAGGAGTCCTCATCAGGGGAGTAGTAATCTACGGGGGAAACTAGTTCGGATGTACAAGTCATTCATCTAAACAGGACGAAGAGGAATCTTCAGAGAGTAGGGGGAAATGGAAGAAGAGAAAACAGGCCTACAGCTCTACTTGCTCCTATATTGCCTGCTCTCAGCCCCAGGCCTAAGGGGCATAAAGGCCTGTACCAAAGAGTGGGAAAAGGTTAGTCATTCTGGTTGTTCTTCAGCTGAGGTGGTAAGTTGCTTAGTTTCATTTCCTCTCGAGTAGTCTTTTTAGTGGTAGTTAAGAGAAGTGGCAGGCCTAGAATCGGTAGTCTGTCCTGCGGTAGAAGAGTCCTGCTCTGTGAGTGGCTGTCCGGTGAAGCCAGGTTCCCCCTTGACATCAGCCAAAGCAGATGGAGTAACCTCAGAGGATGTGCTGACTGGAGATTTCCAGGCGTCTTCCATAAAGGTACCCCACCAAAGTCATCAGTTCTTCCACACGTCCCTCAGCCCCTAGACTGGCAGCTGGCGTGACATCTAGTGGAGGGGCAGATACAGTAGACCTTGCAACCTTGGCCTCAAGTTTAGGCGGCTCCACCTCAACAGACTCTGGTTCCATGTCTAATTCTAACTGCTTAAGTCGCTGGTTTTCCATGAAAAGTTTTAGGGCTGCCAGACGACTCAGAAAGGTTATAGGAATGAAGGACTGGCAAATGGTACAGCTTGTATGGTTGTGAAATTGACCCAAGCAAAAAAGCCCAGCTCATGTGGATTCTTGTGCAGAATCTGACAGCCGCACTTACATTTCCCCTTTCTAGCAGACATCGGCTAAGAGAGCATCAGCAACCTGAGCCTAAGGAAGAAAATTAAATAAAATTTCCCCAACAGGGTACCTAGCGCACGAAGTAAGCTGATGTCGGCAACCAGGTTTAAGCTTTTGCATAGAAGCCGGACGTTTGGGTTGCCTGAGGCAAAGTATCCCACAGTGAGAATACTGCAACATGAGGATAGAAGGAAATCAGCTGAAGTCGCCATAGATCTGGTAGAATGTGCCTTTACTGGCAAAGGAAGCTTTAAGTTTCTCGTAAATGAAAAAAATGCAATTCCTTAACTTGCAAAGTATCACCTTGAATACTGGTTTGCCCAAGGTCGCAGTGGCAAAGGACACAAATAATTGGTTGAATAGTCTTTAGTTCTGTCAAGGTAGAAACTGCCTGTGTACATCCAGAAAGTGCAGGCAATACTCACCTTTATTTGAAACATTTGGAAATACAGGCAGTTCAGACTGGTTGATAATGGTCTCATCACTTCAGGAAGGAAAGCAGGACTTGTTCCGAGTGACACTAACTTTGTGGAAAACCAAGCACGAAGCTTTAGGACAAAGCCTGCAATTCGGAGACTTCCCTTGCCGAAGTAACAGCTATAAGGAGCAATGTTCTCCAAGAAATAAATTTTAAATCACAAGTTGCTGTGGGTTCAAATGGAGGTGAAATAAGCAAGTGGGTTCAAATGGAGGTGAATTAAGCAAGTGTAACACAGGGGTTAGATCCTACGGCAGAGAAGGTCTTTTGAAAGGGGGCTTTAAGCTTATTTTGTCCTTAAGAAAAACCTTAAAGATCTGTGATAAATTATGGGGTTGGTCCCCAAAACAGTTATGGGAATTTGAAATAGCTGCCAAGATAACCTTGACAGTAGAAGCATAAGCTCCTTTACAAAAGACGGCAGTTAGAAACTCCAGAATTTTCTCTACTGGCTCTGAAAAGGGATCAAGACCATTATCAGAGGCCCAAATAGAAAATCTCTTCCATTTGCTAAGGCAGACTCCTAATGGATTGGTTTGTGTCGTACAGGTGAAGGAATACCATTAAGCCTGGGTGACTACCGGAACTGGAGAAACCAAGCAGTCAGCTTGAGAGTCTAAAGATTGGGATGTATTAGTCCCTGGGGGTGGGATAAGAAATCCATAACTGGGGCGAGAATCCAAGGGTGGTGTAGTACATGAGGCCAGAGGAAAGGAAACCATATCTATTGAGGCCAGTTGGGAGCAATGAGAATCACTTTGCTTCTCAACTGAGCTGCTTTCTTGAGACAAAGTAGGATCAGAGGGAAGAGAGGAAGGCATAAAGGATACCTGGGACAAATCATAGAAAAGAGCATTCCTGGAGAACTCCCCCCAAAGGGGAAATTAAGGAAAAGTAGCTTCCGCACTTGTTCAGGGTGAGGCAAACCCAATGCCTGCAGAATTAGATAAGCAGAAATTTTGTTTAAATGAAGAGGAGGAAGGACATGCAACTGAATATTTGGTAATTATGTAATAAAAGTGATGCTATGTACGAAACAGTGCTGAGGCGAACTCCGATAAATTCCATACCCTTAGAAGGGGTTAGCAGAGATTTTGCAGGACGGACCATTAATGCCCAGCTGAAGGGATAGTTTCAGAATGTAGTCTGTAGAAGTAGAAGTCTGGTGGGAGCAGTGAGGAGCTAGTTGTCCAAGTAAGAAAACACTCAATCAGTGCAGCCTCATATGTCCTGTGCCTGCTGCCATACATTTGAACATCCTGGGGGCTGTGGTGAGACCAAAGGGCAGCACTCTGCATTGGAAATGACTGGCTCCCATTCGGAAGCAGAGGAACTTGGAGCATTTTGTCCACCTTTATGAGGTAATAAGAGTCTTGAAAGTCAGTAAGACGACGACTGGATTTGCTCTAAGAAGGGGAGAATTGACTCAACCATGACCATCCAGAATTTTGCTTGTTGGATGAATTTGTTTAGAATACAGAGATCCAAAATTGGTCTCCAGTTCCGTTTATTTTGCACTAAAATGAATCTTGAGTAAAACACACAGATCCCAATTGACTGGTGGGACTTCTTGGATGACTTTATTGCAGCTTTTGTATTTCTATTGCTGCCTGAACTCTTTGGGTGGAACATTGGGGAGTCTTGCAGGGATTCGCAGATAAAAGGTAAAGGGAATTAGATGACCTCTGGAAATGATCCTTAGCCCATGGGCATCAATGGTTGTGTCGCCAGGCATTTGGGTGCAAGAAAATCTTTTGACTGCTTCCACAGGTAAGCAATCCGGGCCCCCCCTTCAGGAGTGCTGACAGGGTTAACCAGAGAAGGAAAACCCTGCAACCCTGATTCTGCAGGCTATTTCTGCCTCTGGGATGGAGTCTTCCACAATAACTCTCTCCTCTGCCCAGAGAGGAGTCTGAGCCACGTGTGTTCTGGAAAGGCATCTGGGATTTCTTGAACCACATCTTACCACTCTGATTCCTAGAATGGGATCACTGACGAGTGGAAAATACATACGCCCACAGTCCTTT